>NW_026989438.1:0-93726 GCF_030222135.1 Aotus nancymaae
CAGCCCATTACCGGCATATGGAAGAAACAGCAGTAAGCACAGGGAAATATCTGCTTCTAAATCCAAAACGCAGCTATCTAACAGAACGGTTGTCAATGTGTGCACTCAACTTCCAGAGTTAAACCCGTGTGTGGATTCTGCAGTCTGCAAACACTTTCTGTGCAGAGTCCCAAAACAGGCGTTTTTCAGCCCATTACCGGCATATGGAAGAAACAGCAGTAAGCACAGGGAAATATCTGCTTCTAAATCCAAAACGCAGCTATCTAACAGAACGGTTGTCAATGTGTGCACTCAACTTCCAGAGTTAAACCCGTGTGTGGATTCAGCAGTCTGCAAACACTTTCTGTGCAGAGTCCCAAAACAGGCGTTTTCAGCCCATTACCGGCCTATGGAACAAACAGCAGTAAGCACAGGGAAATATCTGCTTCTAAATCCAAAACGCAGCTATCTAACAGAACGGTTGTCAATGTGTGCACTCAACTTCCAGAGTTAAACCCGTGTGTGGATTCAGGCAGTCTGCAAACACTTTCTCTGCAGAGTCCCAAAACAGGCGTTTTCAGCCCATTACCGGCATATGGAAGAAACAGCAGTAAGCACAGGGAAATATCTGCTTCTAAATCCAAAACGCAGCTATCTAACAGAACGGTTGTCAATGTGTGCACTCAACTTCCAGAGTTAAACCCGTGTGTGGATTCAGCAGTCTGCAAACACTTTCTGTGCAGAGTCCCAAAACAGGCGTTTTCAGCCCATTACCGGCATATGGAAGAAACAGCAGTAAGCACAGGGAAATATCTGCTTCTAAATCCAAAACGCAGCTATCTAACAGAAAGGTTGTCAATGTGTGCACTCAACTTCCAGAGTTAAACCCGTGTGTGGTTTCAGCAGTCTGCAAACACTTTCTCTGCAGAGTCCCAAAACAGGCGTTTTCAGCCCATTACCGGCATATGGAAGAAACAGCAGTAAGCACTGGGAAATATCTGCTTCTAAATCCAAAACGCAGCTATCTAACAGAACGGTTGTCAATGTGTGCACTCAACTTCCAGAGTTAAACCCGTGTGTGGTTTCAGCAGTCTGCAAACACTTTCTCTGCAGAGTCCCAAAACAGGCGTTTCAGCCCATTACCGGCATATGGAAGAAACAGCAGTAAGCACAGGGAAATATCTGCTTCTAAATCCAAAACGCAGCTATCTAACAGAACGGTTGTCAATGTGTGCACTCAACTTCCAGAGTTAAACCCGTGTGTGGATTCAGCAGTCTGCAAACACTTTCTGTGCAGAGTCCCAAAACAGGCGTTTTCAGCCCATTACCGGCATATGGAAGAAACAGCAGTAAGCACAGGGAAATATCTGCTTCTAAATCCAAAACGCAGCTATCTAACAGAACGGTTGTCAATGTGTGCACTCAACTTCCAGAGTTAAACCCGTGTGTGGATTCTGCAGTCTGCAAACACTTTCTGTGCAGAGTCCCAAAACAGGCGTTTTCAGCCCATTACCGGCATATGGAAGAAACAGCAGTAAGCACTGGGAAATATCTGCTTCTCAAAACGCAGCTATCTAACAGAGCGGTTGTCAATGTGTGCACTCAACTTCCAGAGTTAAACCCGTGTGTGGATTCAGCAGTCTGCAAACACTTTCTGTGCAGAGTCCCAAAACAGGCGTTTTCAGCCCATTACCGGCATATGGAAGAAAACAGCAGTAAGCACAGGGAAATATCTGCTTCTAAATCCAAAACGCAGCTATCTAACAGAACGGTTGTCAATGTGTGCACTCAACTTCCAGAGTTAAACCCGTGTGTGGATTCAGCAGTCTGCAAACACTTTCTCTGCAGAGTCCCAAAACAGGCGTTTTCAGCCATTACCGGCATATGGAAGAAACAGCAGTAAGCACAGGGAAATATCTGCTTCTAAATCCAAAACGCAGCTATCTAACAGAACGGTTGTCAATGTGTGCACTCAACTTCCAGAGTTAAACCCGTGTGTGGATTCAGCAGTCTGCAAACACTTTCTGTGCAGAGTCCCAAAACAGGCGTTTTCAGCCCATTACCGGCATATGGAAGAAACAGCAGTAAGCACAGGGAAATATCTGCTTCTAAATCCAAAACGCAGCTATCTAACAGAACGGTTGTCAATGTGTGCACTCAACTTCCAGAGTTAAACCCGTGTGTGGTTTCAGCAGTCTGCAAACACTTTCTCTGCAGAGTCCCAAAACAGGCGTTTTCAGCCCATTACCGGCATATGGAAGAAACAGCAGTAAGCACTGGGAAATATCTGCTTCTAAATCCAAAACGCAGCTATCTAACAGAACGGTTGTCAATGTGTGCACTCAACTTCCAGAGTTAAACCCGTGTGTGGTTTCAGCAGTCTGCAAACACTTTCTCTGCAGAGTCCCAAAACAGGCGTTTTCAGCCCATTACCGGCATATGGAAGAAACAGCAGTAAGCACTGGGAAATATCTGCTTCTAAATCCAAAACGCAGCTATCTAACAGAACGGTTGTCATTGTGTGCACTCAACTTCCAGAGTTAAAACCCGTGTGTGGATTCAGCAGTCTGCAAACACTTTCTGTGCAGAGTCCCAAAACAGGCGTTTTCAGCCCATTACCGGCATATGGAAGAAACAGCAGTAAGCACAGGGAAATATCTGCTTCTAAATCCAAAACGCAGCTATCTAACAGAACGGTTGTCAATGTGTGCACTCAACTTCCAGAGTTAAACCCGTGTGTGGATTCTGCAGTCTGCAAAACACTTTCTGTGCAGAGTCCCAAAACAGGCGTTTTCAGCCCATTACCGGCATATGGAAGAAACAGCAGTAAGCACAGGGAAATATCTGCTTCTAAATCCAAAACGCAGCTATCTAACAGAACGGTTGTCAATGTGTGCACTCAACTTCCAGAGTTAAACCCGTGTGTGGATTCAGCAGTCTGCAAACACTTTCTCTGCAGAGTCCCAAAACAGGCGTTTTCAGCCCATTTACCGGCATAATGGAAGAAACAGCAGTAAGCACAGGGAAATATCTGCTTCTAAATCCAAAACGCAGCTATCTAACAGAACGGTTGTCAATGTGTGCACTCAACTTCCAGAGTTAAACCCGTGTGTGGATTCAGCAGTCTGCAAACACTTTCTGTGCAGAGTCCCAAAACAGGCGTTTTCAGCCCATTACCGGCATATGGAAGAAACAGCAGTAAGCACAGGGAAATATCTGCTTCTAAATCCAAAACGCAGCTATCTAACAGAACGGTTGTCAATGTGTGCACTCAACTTCCAGAGTTAAACCCGTGTGTGGATTCTGCAGTCTGCAAACACTTTCTGTGCAGAGTCCCAAAAACAGCGTTTTCAGCCCATTACCGGCATATGGAAGAAACAGCAGTAAGCACAGGGAAATATCTGCTTCTAAATCCAAAACGCAGCTATCTAACAGAACGGTTGTCAATGTGTGCACTCAACTTCCAGAGTTAAACCCGTGTGTGGATTCAGCAGTCTGCAAACACTTTCTCTGCAGAGTCCCAAAACAGGCGTTTTCAGCCCATTACCGGCATATGGAAGAAACAGCAGTAAGCACTGGGAAATATCTGCTTCTAAATCCAAAACGCAGCTATCTAACAGAACGGTTGTCATTGTGTGCACTCAACTTCCAGAGTTAAACCCGTGTGTGGATTCAGCAGTCTGCAAACACTTTCTGTGCAGAGTCCCAAAACAGGCGTTTTCAGCCCATTACCGGCATATGGAAGAAACAGCAGTAAGCACAGGGAAATATCTGCTTCTAAATCCAAAACGCAGCTATCTAAACAGAACGGTTGTCAATGTGTGCACTCAACTTCCAGAGTTAAACCCGTGTGTGGATTCTGCAGTCTGCAAACACTTTCTGTGCAGAGTCCCAAAGCAGGCGTTTTCAGCCCATTACCGGCATATGGAAGAAACAGCAGTAAGCACAGGGAAATATCTGCTTCTAAATCCAAAACGCAGCTATCTAACAGAACGGTTGTCAATGTGTGCACTCAACTTCCAGAGTTAAACCCGTGTGTGGATTCAGCAGTCTGCAAACACTTTCTCTGCAGAGTCCCAAAACAGGCGTTTTCAGCCCATTACCGGCATATGGAAGAAACAGCAGTAAGCACAGGGAAATATCTGCTTCTAAAATCCAAAACGCAGCTATCTAACAGAACGGTTGTCAATGTGTGCACTCAACTTCCAGAGTTAAACCCGTGTGTGGATTCAGCAGTCTGCAAACACTTTCTGTGCAGAGTCCCAAAACAGGCGTTTTCAGCCCATTACCGGCATATGGAAGAAACAGCAGTAAGCACAGGGAAATATCTGCTTCTAAATCCAAAACGCAGCTATCTAACAGAACGGTTGTCAATGTGTGCACTCAACTTCCAGAGTTAAACCCGTGTGTGGATCTGCAGTCTGCAAACACTTTCTGTGCAGAGTCCCAAAACAGGCGTTTTCAGCCCATTACCGGCATATGGAAGAAACAGCAGTAAGCACAGGGAAATATCTGCTTCTAAAATCCAAAACGCAGCTATCTAACAGAACGGTTGTCAATGTGTGCACTCAACTTCCAGAGTTAAACCCGTGTGTGGATTCAGCAGTCTGCAAACACTTTCTCTGCAGAGTCCCAAAACAGGCGTTTTCAGCCCATTACCGGCATATGGAAGAAACAGCAGTAAGCACAGGGAAATATCTGCTTCTAAATCCAAAACGCAGCTATCTAACAGAACGGTTGTCAATGTGTGCACTCAACTTCCAGAGTTAAACCCGTGTGTGGATTCAGCAGTCTGCAAACACTTTCTCTGCAGAGTCCCAAAACAGGCGTTTTCAGCCCATTACCGGCATATGGAAGAAACAGCAGTAAGCACAGGGAAATATCTGCTTCTAAATCCAAAACGCAGCTATCTAACAGAACGGTTGTCAATGTGTGCACTCAACTTCCAGAGTTAAACCCGTGTGTGGATTCAGCAGTCTGCAAACACTTTCTCTGCAGAGTCCCAAAACAGGCGTTTTCAGCCCATTACCGGCATATGGAAGAAACAGCAGTAAGCACAGGGAAATATCTGCTTCTAAATCCAAAACGCAGCTATCTAACAGAACGGTTGTCAATGTGTGCACTCAACTTCCAGAGTTAAACCTGTGTGTGGATTCAGCAGTCTGCAAACACTTTCTCTGCAGAGTCCCAATACAGGCGTTTTCAGCCCATTACCGGCATATGGAAGAAACAGCAGTAAGCACTGGGAAATATCTGCTTCTAAATCCAAAACGCAGCTATCTAACAGAACGGTTGTCAATGTGTGCACTCAACTTCCAGAGTTAAACCCGTGTGTGGATTCAGCAGTCTGCAAACACTTTCTCTGCAGAGTCCCAAAACAGGCGTTTTCAGCCCATTACCGGCATATGGAAGAAACAGCAGTAAGCACAGGGAAATATCTGCTTCTAAATCCAAAACGCAGCTATCTAACAGAACGGTTGTCAATGTGTGCACTCAACTTCCAGAGTTAAACCCGTGTGTGGATTCAGCAGTCTGCAAACACTTTCTCTGCAGAGTCCCAAAACAGGCGTTTTCAGCCCATTACCGGCATATGGAAGAAACAGCAGTAAGCACAGGGAAATATCTGCTTCTAAATCCAAAACGCAGCTATCTAACAGAACGGTTGTCAATGTGTGCACTCAACTTCCAGAGTTAAACCCGTGTGTGGATTCAGCAGTCTGCAAACACTTTCTGTGCAGAGTCCCAAAACAGGCGTTTTCAGCCCATTACCGGCATATGGAAGAAACAGCAGTAAGCACTGGGAAATATCTGCTTCTAAATCCAAAACGCAGCTATCTAACAGAACGGTTGTCAATGTGTGCACTCAACTTCCAGAGGTTAAACCCGTGTGTGGATTCAGCAGTCTGCAAACACTTTCTCTGCAGAGTCCCAAAACAGGCGTTTTCAGCCCATTACCGGCATATGGAAGAAACAGCAGTAAGCACAGGGAAATATCTGCTTCTAAATCCAAAACGCAGCTATCTAACAGAACGGTTGTCAATGTGTGCACTCAACTTCCAGAGTTAAACCCGTGTGTGGTTTCAGCAGTCTGCAAACACTTTCTCTGCAGAGTCCCAAAACAGGCGTTTTCAGCCCATTACCGGCATATGGAAGAAACAGCAGTAAGCACTGGGAAATATCTGCTTCTAAATCCAAAACGCAGCTATCTAACAGAACGGTTGTCAATGTGTGCACTCAACTTCCAGAGTTAAACCCGTGTGTGGATTCAGCAGTCTGCAAACACTTTCTGTGCAGAGTCCCAAAACAGGCGTTTTCAGCCCATTACCGGCATATGGAACAAACAGCAGTAAGCACAGGGAAATATCTGCTTCTAAATCCAAAACGCAGCTATCTAACAGAACGGTTGTCAATGTGTGCACTCAACTTCCAGAGTTAAACCCGTGTGTGGTTTCAGCAGTCTGCAAACACTTTCTCTGCAGAGTCCCAAAACAGGCGTTTTCAGCCCATTACCGGCATATGGAAGAAACAGCAGTAAGCACTGGGAAATATCTGCTTCTAAATCCAAAACGCAGCTATCTAACAGAACGGTTGTCATTGTGTGCACTCAACTTCCAGAGTTAAACCCGTGTGTGGATTCAGCAGTCTGCAAACACTTTCTGTGCAGAGTCCCAAAACAGGCGTTTTCAGCCCATTACCGGCATATGGAAGAAACAGCAGTAAGCACAGGGAAATATCTGCTTCTAAATCCAAAACGCAGCTATCTAACAGAACGGTTGTCAATGTGTGCACTCAACTTCCAGAGTTAAACCCGTGTGTGGATTCTGCAGTCTGCAAACACTTTCTGTGCAGAGTCCCAAAACAGGCGTTTTCAGCCCATTACCGGCATATGGAAGAAACAGCAGTAAGCACAGGGAAATATCTGCTTCTAAATCCAAAACGCAGCTATCTAACAGAACGGTTGTCAATGTGTGCACTCAACTTCCAGAGTTAAACCCGTGTGTGGATTCAGCAGTCTGCAAACACTTTCTCTGCAGAGTCCCAAAACAGGCGTTTTCAGCCCATTACCGGCATATGGAAGAAACAGCAGTAAGCACAGGGAAATATCTGCTTCTAAATCCAAAACGCAGCTATCTAACAGAACGGTTGTCAATGTGTGCACTCAACTTCCAGAGTTAAACCCGTGTGTGGATTCAGCAGTCTGCAAACACTTTCTCTGCAGAGTCCCAAAACAGGCGTTTTCAGCCCATTACCGGCATATGGAAGAAACAGCAGTAAGCACAGGGAAATATCTGCTTCTAAATCCAAAACGCAGCTATCTAACAGAACGGTTGTCAATGTGTGCACTCAACTTCCAGAGTTAAATCCGTGTGTGGATTCAGCAGTCTGCAAACACTTTCTCTGCAGAGTCCCAAAACAGGCGTTTTCAGCCCATTACCGGCATATGGAAGAAACAGCAGTAAGCACAGGGAAATATCTGCTTCTAAATCCAAAACGCAGCTATCTAACAGAACGGTTGTCAATGTGTGCACTCAACTTCCAGAGTTAAACCTGTGTGTGGATTCAGCAGTCTGCAAACACTTTCTCTGCAGAGTCCCAAAACAGGCGTTTTCAGCCCATTACCGGCATATGGAAGAAACAGCAGTAAGCACAGGGAAATATCTGCTTCTAAATCCAAAACGCAGCTATCTAACAGAACGGTTGTCAATGTGTGCACTCAACATCCAGAGTTAAACCCGTGTGTGGATTCAGCAGTCTGCATACACTTTCTGTGCAGAGTCCCAAAACAGGCGTTTTCAGCCCATTACCGGCATATGGAAGAAACAGCAGTAAGCACAGGGAAATATCTGCTTCTAAATCCAAAACGCAGCTATCTAACAGAACGGTTGTCAATGTGTGCACTCAACTTCCAGAGTTAAACCTGTGTGTGGATTCAGCAGTCTGCAAACACTTTCTCTGCAGAGTCCCAAAACAGGCGTTTTCAGCCCATTACCGGCATATGGAAGAAACAGCAGTAAGCACAGGGAAATATCTGCTTCTAAATCCAAAACGCAGCTATCTAACAGAACGGTTGTCAATGTGTGCACTCAACTTCCAGAGTTAAACCCGTGTGTGGATTCAGCAGTCTGCAAACACTTTCTCTGCAGAGTCCCAATACAGGCGTTTTCAGCCCATTACCGGCATATGGAAGAAACAGCAGTAAGCACTGGGAAATATCTGCTTCTAAATCCAAAACGCAGCTATCTAACAGAACGGTTGTCAATGTGTGCACTCAACTTCCAGAGTTAAACCCGTGTGTGGATTCAGCAGTCTGCAAACACTTTCTCTGCAGAGTCCCAAAACAGGCGTTTTCAGCCCATTACCGGCATATGGAAGAAACAGCAGTAAGCACAGGGAAATATCTGCTTCTAAATCCAAAACGCAGCTATCTAACAGAACGGTTGTCAATGTGTGCACTCAACTTCCAGAGTTAAACCCGTGTGTGGATTCAGCAGTCTGCAAACACTTTCTCTGCAGAGTCCCAAAACAGGCGTTTTCAGCCCATTACCGGCATATGGAAGAAACAGCAGTAAGCACAGGGAAATATCTGCTTCTAAATCCAAAACGCAGCTATCTAACAGAACGGTTGTCAATGTGTGCACTCAACTTCCAGAGTTAAACCCGTGTGTGGATTCAGCAGTCTGCAAACACTTTCTGTGCAGAGTCCCAAAACAGGCGTTTTCAGCCCATTACCGGCATATGGAAGAAACAGCAGTAAGCACTGGGAAATATCTGCTTCTAAATCCAAAACGCAGCTATCTAACAGAACGGTTGTCAATGTGTGCACTCAACTTCCAGAGTTAAACCCGTGTGTGGATTCAGCAGTCTGCAAACACTTTCTCTGCAGAGTCCCAAAACAGGCGTTTTCAGCCCATTACCGGCATATGGAAGAAACAGCAGTAAGCACTGGGAAATATCTGCTTCTAAATTCAAAACGCAGCTATCTAACAGAACGGTTGTCATTGTGTGCACTCAACTTCCAGAGTTAAACCCGTGTGTGGATTCAGCAGTCTGCAAACACTTTCTGTGCAGAGTCCCAAAACAGGCGTTTTCAGCCCATTACCGGCATATGGAAGAAACAGCAGTAAGCACAGGGAAATATCTGCTTCTAAATCCAAAACGCAGCTATCTAACAGAACGGTTGTCAATGTGTGCACTCAACTTCCAGAGTTAAACCCGTGTGTGGATTCAGCACTCTGCAAACACTTTCTGTGCAGAGTCCCAAAACAGGCGTTTTCAGCCCATTACCGGCATATGGAAGAAACAGCAGTAAGCACAGGGAAATATCTGCTTCTAAATCCAAAACGCAGCTATCTAACATAACGGTTGTCAATGTGTGCACTCAACTTCCAGAGTTAAACCCGTGTGTGGATTCAGCAGTCTGCAAACACTTTCTCTGCAGAGTCCCAAAACAGGCGTTTTCAGCCCATTACCGGCATATGGAAGAAACAGCAGTAAGCACAGGGAAATATCTGCTTCTAAATCCAAAACGCAGCTATCTAACAGAACGGTTGTCAATGTGTGCACTCGACTTCCAGAGTTAAACCCGTGTGAGGATTCAGCAGTCTGCAAACACTTTCTCTGCAGAGTCCCAAAACAGGCGTTTTCAGCCCATTACCGGCATATGGAAGAAACAGCAGTAAGCACTGGGAAATATCTGCTTCTAAATCCAAAACGCAGCTATCTAACAGAACGGTTGTCAATGTGTGCACTCAACTTCCAGAGTTAAACCCGTGTGTGGATTCAGCAGTCTGCAAACACTTTCTCTGCAGAGTCCCAAAACAGGCGTTTTCAGCCCATTACCGGCATATGGAAGAAACAGCAGTAAGCACTGGGAAATATCTGCTTCTAAATCCAAAACGCAGCTATCTAACAGAACGGTTGTCAATGTGTGCACTCAACTTCCAGAGTTAAACCCGTGTGTGGATTCAGCAGTCTGCAAACACTTTCTGTGCAGAGTCCCAAAACAGGCGTTTTCAGCCCATTACCGGCATATGGAAGAAACAGCAGTAAGCACAGGGAAATATCTGCTTCTAAATCCAAAACGCAGCTATCTAACAGAACGGTTGTCAATGTGTGCACTCAACTTCCAGAGTTAAACCCGTGTGTGGATTCAGCAGTCTGCAAACACTTTCTCTGCAGAGTCCCAAAACAGGCGTTTTCAGCCCATTACCGGCATATGGAAGAAACAGCCGTAAGCACTGGGAAATATCTGCTTCTAAATCCAAAACGCAGCTATCTAACAGAACGGTTGTCAATGTGTGCACTCAACTTCCAGAGTTAAACCCGTGTGTGGATTCAGCAGTCTGCAAACACTTTCTGTGCAGACTCCCAAAACAGGCGTTTTCAGCCCATTACCGGCATATGGAAGAAACAGCCGTAAGCACTGGGAAATATCTGCTTCTAAATCCAAAACGCAGCTATCTAACAGAACGGTTGTCAATGTGTGCACTCAACTTCCAGAGTTAAACCCGTGTGTGGATTCAGCAGTCTGCAAACACTTTCTCTGCAGAGTCCCAAAACAGGCGTTTTCAGCCCATTACCGGCATACGGAAGAAACAGCAGTAAGCACAGGGAAATATCTGCTTCTAAATCCAAAACGCAGCTATCTAACAGAACGGTTGTCAATGTGTGCACTCAACTTCCAGAGTTAAACCCGTGTGTGGATTCAGCAGTCTGCAAACACTTTCTGTGCAGAGTCCCAAAACAGGCGTTTTCAGCCCATTACCGGCATATGGAAGAAACAGCAGTAAGCACAGGGAAATATCTGCTTCTAAATCCAAAACGCAGCTATATAACAGAACGGTTGTCAATGTGTGCACTCGACTTCCAGAGTTAAACCCGTGTGTGGATTCAGCAGTCTGCAAACACTTTCTCTGCAGAGTCCCAAAACAGGCGTTTTCAGCCCAATACCAGCATATGGAAGAAACAGCAGTAAGCACAGGGAAATATCTGCTTCTAAATCCAAAACGCAGCTATCTAACAGAACGGTTGTCAATGTGTGCACTCAACTTCCAGAGTTAAACCCGTGTGTGGATTCAGCAGTCTGCAAACACTTTCTCTGCAGAGTCCCAAAACAGGCGTTTTCAGCCAATTACCGGCATATGGAAGAAACAGCAGTAAGCACAGGGAAATATCTGCTTCTAAATCCAAAACGCAGCTATCTAACAGAACGGTTGTCAATGTGTGCACTCAACTTCCAGAGTTAAACCCGTGTGTGGATTCAGCAGTCTGCAAACACTTTCTCTGCAGAGTCCCAAAACAGGCGTTTTCAGCCCATTACCGGCATATGGAAGAAACAGCAGTAAGCACTGGGAAATATCTGCTTCTAAATCCAAAACGCAGCTATCTAACAGAACGGTTGTCAATGTGTGCACTCAACTTCCAGAGTTAAACCCGTGTGTGGATTCAGCAGTCTGCAAACACTTTCTCTGCAGAGTCCCAAAACAGGCGTTTTCAGCCCATTACCGGCATATGGAAGAAACAGCAGTAAGCACAGGGAAATATCTGCTTCTAAATCCAAAACGCAGCTATCTAACAGAACGGTTGTCAATGTGTGCACTCAACTTCCAGAGTTAAACCCGTGTGTGGATTCAGCAGTCTGCAAACACTTTCTGTGCAGAGTCCCAAAACAGGCATTTTCAGCCCATTACCGGCATATGGAAGAAACAGCCGTAAGCACTGGGAAATATCTGCTTCTAAATCCAAAACGCAGCTATCTAACAGAACGGTTGTCAATGTGTGCACTCAACTTCCAGAGTTAAACCCGTGTGTGGATTCAGCAGTCTGCAAACACTTTCTCTGCAGAGTCCCAAAACAGGCGTTTTCAGCCCATTACCGGCATACGGAAGAAACAGCAGTAAGCACAGGGAAATATCTGCTTCTAAATCCAAAACGCAACTATCTAACAAAACGGTTGTCAATGTGTGCACTCAACTTCCGGAGTTAAACCCGTGTGTGGATTCAGCAGTCTGCAAACACTTTCTGTGCAGAGTCCCAAAACAGGCGTTTTCAGCCCATTACCGGCATATGGAAGAAACAGCAGTAAGCACAGGGAAATATCTGCTTCTAAATCCAAAACGCAGCTATCTAACAGAACGGTTGTCAATGTGTGCACTCAACTTCCAGAGTTAAACCCGTGTGTGGATTCAGCAGTCTGCAAACACTTTCTCTGCAGAGTCCCAAAACAGGCGTTTTCAGCCCATTACCAGCATATGGAAGAAACAGCAGTAAGCACAGGGAAATATCTGCTTCTAAATCCAAAACGCAGCTATCTAACAGAACGGTTGTCAATGTGTGCACTCAACTTCCAGAGTTAAACCCGTGTGTGGATTCAGCAGTCTGCAAACACTTTCTCTGCAGAGTCCCAAAACAGGCGTTTTCAGCCCATTACCGGCATATGGAAGAAACAGCAGTAAGCACAGGGAAATATCTGCTTCTAAATCCAAAACGCAGCTATCTAACAGAACGGTTGTCAATGTGTGCACTCAACTTCCAGAGTTAAACCCGTGTGTGGATTCAGCAGTCTGCAAACACTTTCTGTGCAGAGTCCCAAAACAGGCGTTTTCAGCCCATTACCGGCATATGGAAGAAACAGCAGTAAGCACTGGGAAATATCTGCTTCTAAATCCAAAACGCAGCTATCTAACAGAACGGTTGTCAATGTGTGCACTCAACTTCCAGAGTTAAACCCGTGTGTGGATTCAGCAGTCTGCAAACACTTTCTCTGCAGAGTCCCAAAACAGGCGTTTTCAGCCCATTACCGGCATATGGAAGAAACAGCAGTAAGCACAGGGAAATATCTGCTTCTAAATCCAAAACGCAGCTCTCTAACAGAACGGTTGTCAATGTGTGCACTCAACTTCCAGAGTTAAACCCGTGTGTGGATTCAGCAGTCTGCAAACACTTTCTCTGCAGAGTCCCAAAACAGGCGTTTTCAGCCCATTACCGGCATATGGAAGAAACAGCAGTAAGCACAGGGAAATATCTGCTTCTAAATCCAAAACGCAGCTATCTAACAGAACGGTTGTCAATGTGTGCACTCAACTTCCAGAGTTAAACCCGTGTGTGGATTCAGCAGTCTGCAAACACTTTCTCTGCAGAGTCCCAAAACAGGCGTTTTCAGCCCATTACCGGCATATGGAAGAAACAGCAGTAAGCACAGGGAAATATCTGCTTCTAAATCCAAAACGCAGCTATCTAACAGAACGGTTGTCAATGTGTGCACTCAACTTCCAGAGTTAAACCCGTGTGTGGATTCAGCAGTCTGCAAACACTTTCTCTGCAGAGTCCCAAAACAGGCGTTTTCAGCCCATTACCGGCATATGGAAGAAACTGCAGTAAGCACAGGGAAATATCTGCTTCTAAATCCAAAACGCAGCTATCTAACAGAACGGTTGTCAATGTGTGCACTCAACTTCCAGAGTTAAACCCGTGTGTGGATTCAGCAGTCTGCAAACACTTTCTCTGCAGAGTCCCAAAACAGGCGTTTTCAGCCCATTACCGGCATATGGAAGAAACAGCAGTAAGCACAGGGAAATATCTGCTTCTAAATCCAAAACGCAGCTATCTAACAGAACGGTTGTCAATGTGTGCACTCGACTTCCAGAGTTAAACCCGTGTGTGGATTCAGCAGTCTGCAAACACTTTCTGTGCAGAGTCCCAAAACAGGCGTTTTCAGCCCATTACCGGCATATGGAAGAAACAGCCGTAAGCACTGGGAAATATCTGCTTCTAAATCCAAAACCCAGCTATCTAACAGAACGGTTTTCAATGTGTGCACTCAACTTCCAGAGTTAAACCCGTGTGTGGATTCAGCAGTCTGCAAACACTTTCTCTGCAGAGTCCCAAAACAGGCGTTTTCAGCCCATTACCGGCATATGGAAGAAACAGCAGTAAGCACAGGGAAATATCTGCTTCTAAATCCAAAACGCAGCTATCTAACAGAACGGTTGTCAATGTGTGCACTCAACTTCCAGAGTTAAACCCGTGTGTGGATTCAGCAGTCTGCAAACACTTTCTCTGCAGAGTCCCAAAACAGGCGTTTTCAGCCCATTACCGGCATATGGAAGAAACAGCAGTAAGCACAGGGAAATATCTGCTTCTAAATCCAAAACGCAGCTATCTAACAGAACGGTTGTCAATGTGTGCACTCAACTTGCAGAGTTAAACCCGTGTGTGTATTCAGGAGTCTGCAAACACTTTCTGTGCAGAGTCCCAAAACAGGCGTTTTCAGCCCATTACGGGCAAATGGAAGAAACAGCAGTAAGCACAGGGAAATATCTGCTTCTAAATCCAAAACGCAGCTATCTAACAGAACGGTTGTCAATGTGTGCACTCAACTTCCAGAGTTAAACCCGTGTGTGGATTCAGCAGTCTGCAAACACTTTCTCTGCAGTCCCAAAACAGGCGTTTTCAGCCCATTACCGGCATACGGAAGAAACAGCAGTAAGCACAGGGAAATATCTGCTTCTAAATCCAAAACGCAACTATCTAACAGAACGGTTGTCAATGTGTGCACTCAACTTCCAGAGTTAAACCCGTGTGTGGATTCAGCAGTCTGCAAACACTTTCTGTGCAGAGTCCCAAAACAGGCGTTTTCAGCCCATTACCGGCATATGGAAGAAACAGCAGTAAGCACAGGGAAATATCTGCTTCTAAATCCAAAACGCAGCTATCTAACAGAACGGTTGTCAATGTGTGCACTCAACTTCCAGAGTTAAACCCGTGGGTGGATTCAGCAGTCTGCAAACACTTTCTGTGCAGAGTCCCAAAACAGGCGTTTTCAGCCCATTACCGGCATATGGAAGAAACAGCAGTAAGCACAGGGAAATATCTGCTTCTAAATCCAAAACGCAGCTATCTAACAGAACGGTTGTCAATGTGTGCACTCAACTTCCAGAGTTCAACCCGTGTGTGGATTCAGCAGTCTGCAAACACTTTCTCTGCAGAGTCCCAAAACAGGCGTTTTCAGCCCATTACCGGCATATGGAAGAAACAGCAGTAAGCACAGGGAAATATCTGCTTCTAAATCCAAAACGCAGCTATCTAATAGAACGGTTGTCAATGTGTGCACTCAACTTCCAGAGTTAAACCCGTGTGTGGATTCAGCAGTCTGCAAACACTTTCTCTGCAGAGTCCCAAAACAGGCGTTTTCAGCCCATTACCGGCATAGGGAAGAAACAGCAGTAAGCACAGGGAAATATCTGCTTCTAAATCCAAAACGCAGCTATCTAACAGAACGGTTGTCAATGTGTGCACTCAACTTCCAGAGTTAAACCCGTGCGTGGATTCAGCAGTCTGCAAACACTTTCTCTGCAGAGTCCCAAAACAGGCGTTTTCAGCCCATTACCGGCATATGGAAGAAACAGCAGTAAGCACAGGGAAATATCTGCTTCTAAATCCAAAACGCAGCTATCTAACAGAACGGTTGTCAATGTGTGCACTCAACTTCCAGAGTTAAACCCGTGTGTGGTTTCAGCAGTCTGCAAACACTTTCTCTGCAGAGTCCCAAAACAGGCGTTTTCAGCCCATTACCGGCATATGGAAGAAACAGCAGTAAGCACTGGGAAATATCTGCTTCTAAATCCAAAACGCAGCTATCTAACAGAACGGTTGTCAATGTGTGCACTCAACTTCCAGAGTTAAACCCGTGTGTGGATTCAGCAGTCTGCAAACACTTTCTGTGCAGAGTCCCAAAACAGGCGTTTTCAGCCCATTACCGGCATACGGAAGAAATAGCAGTAAGCACAGGGAAAAATCTGCTTCTAAATCCAAAACGCAGCTATCTAACAGAACGGTTGTCAATGTGTGCACTCAACTTACAGAGTTAAACCCGTGTGTGGATTCAGCAGTCTGCAAACACTTTCTCTGCAGAGTCCCAAAACAGGCGTTTTCAGCCCATTACCGGCATATGGAAGAAACAGCAGTAAGCACAGGGAAATATCTGCTTCTAAATCCAAAACGCAGCTATCTAACAGAACGGTTGTCAATGTGTGCACTCAACTTCCAGAGTTAAACCCGTGTGTGGATTCAGCAGTCTGCAAACACTTTCTCTGCAGAGTCCCAAAACAGGCGTTTTCAGCCCATTACCGGCATATGGAAGAAACAGCAGTAAGCACAGGGAAATATCTGCTTCTAAATCCAAAACGCAGCTATCTAACAGAACGGTTGTCAATGTGTGCACTCAACTTCCAGAGTTAAACCCGTGTGTGGATTCAGCAGTCTGCAAACACTTTCTCTGCAGAGTCCCAAAACAGGCGTTTTCAGCCCATTACCGGCATATGGAAGAAACAGCAGTAAGCACAGGGAAATATCTGCTTCTAAATCCAAAACGCAGCTCTCTAACAGAACGGTATGTCAATGTGTGCACTCAACTTCCAGAGTTAAACCCGTGTGTGGATTCAGCAGTCTGCAAACACTTTCTGTGCAGAGTCCCAAAACAGGCGTTTTCAGCCCATTACCGGCATATGGAAGAAACAGCCGTAAGCACTGGGAAATATCTGCTTCTAAATCCAAAACGCAGCTACCTAACAGAACGGTTGTCAATGTGTGCACTCAACTTCCAGAGTTAAACCCGTGTGTGGATTCAACAGTCTGCAAACACTTTCTCTGCAGAGTCCCAAAACAGGCGTTTTCAGCCCATTACCGGCATATGGAAGAAACAGCCGTAAGCACTGGGAAATATCTGCTTCAAAATCCAAAACGCAGCTATCTAACAGAACGGTTTTCAATGTGTGCACTCAACTTCCAGAGTTAAACCCGTGTGTGGATTCAGCAGTCTGCAAACACTTTCTCTGCAGAGTCCCAAAACAGGCGTTTTCAGCCCATTACCGGCATATGGAAGAAACAGCAGTAAGCACAGGGAAATATCTGCTTCTAAATCCAAAACGCAGCTATCTAACAGAACGGTTGTCAATGTGTGCACTCAACTTCCAGAGTTAAACCCGTGTGTGGATTCAGCAGTCTGCAAACACTTTCTCTGCAGAGTCCCAAAACAGGCGTTTTCAGCCCATTACCGGCATATGGAAGAAACAGCAGTAAGCACAGGGAAATATCTGCTTCTAAATCCAAAACGCAGCTATCTAACAGAACGGTTGTCAATGTGTGCACTCAACTTCCAGAGTTAAACCCGTGTGTGGATTCAGCAGTCTGCAAACACTTTCTCTGCAGAGTCCCAAAACAGGCGTTTTCAGCCCATTACCGGCATATGGAAGAAACAGCAGTGAGCACAGGGAAATATCTGCTTCTAAATCCAAAACGCAGCTATCTAACAGAACGGTTGTCAATGTGTGCACTCAACTTCCAGAGTTAAACCCGTGTGTGGATTCAGCAGTCTGCAAACACTTTCTCTGCAGAGTCCCAAAACAGGCGTTTTCAGCCCATTACCGGCATATGGAAGAAACAGCAGTAAGCACAGGGAAATATCTGCTTCTAAATCCAAAACGCAGCTATCTAACAGAACGGTTGTCAATGTGTGCACTCAACTTCCAGAGTTAAACCCGTGTGTGGATTCAGCACTCTGCAAACACTTTCTGTGCAGAGTCCCAAAACAGGCGTTTTCAGCCCATTACCGGCATATGGAAGAAACAGCAGTAAGCACAGGGAAATATCTGCTTCTAAATCCAAAACGCAGCTATCTAACAGAACGGTTGTCAATCTGTGCACTCGACTTCCAGAGTTAAACCCGTGTGTGGATTCAGCAGTCTGCAAACACTTTCTCTGCAGAGTCCCAAAACAGGCGTTTTCAGCCCATTACCGGCATATGGAAGCAACTGCAGTAAGCACAGGGAAATATCTGCTTCTAAATCCAAAACGAAGCTATCTAACAGAACGGTTGTCAATGTGTGCACTCAACTTCCAGAGTTAAACCCGTGTGTGGATTCAGCAGTCTGCAAACACTTTCTCTGCAGAGTCCCAAAGCAGGCGTTTTCAGCCCATTACCGGCATA
Source organism: Aotus nancymaae (assembly GCF_030222135.1). NCBI lineage: Eukaryota > Metazoa > Chordata > Mammalia > Primates > Aotidae > Aotus > Aotus nancymaae. Next base: position 17,966 of record NW_026989438.1, read on the forward strand.
TGGAAGAAACAGCAGTAAGCACAGGGAAATATCTGCTTCTAAATCCAAAACGCAGCTATCTAACAGAACGGTTGTCAATGTGTGCACTCAACTTCCAGAGTTAAACCCGTGTGAGGATTCAGCAGTCTGCAAACACTTTCTCTGCAGAGTTCCAAAACAGGCGTTTTCAGCCCATTACCGGCATATGGAAGAAACAGCAGTAAGCACAGGGAAATATCTGCTTCTAAATCCAAAACGCAGCTATCTAACAGAACGGTTGTCAATGTGTGCACTCAACTTCCAGAGTTAAACCCGTGTGTGGATTCAGCAGTCTGCAAACACTTTCTCTGCAGAGTCCCAAAACAGGCGTTTTCACCCCTTTACCGGCATAGGGAAGAAACAGCAGTAAGCACAGGGAAATATCTGCTTCTAAATCCAAAACGAAGCTATCTAACAGAACGGTTGTCAATGTGTGCACTCAACTTCCAGAGTTAAACCCGTGTGTGGATTCAGCAGTCTGCAAACACTTTCTCTGCAGAGTCCCAAAACAGGCGTTTTCAGCCCATTACCGGCATATGGAAGAAACAGCAGTAAGCACAGGGAAATATCTGCTTCTAAATCCAAAACGCAGCTATCTAACAGAACGGTTGTCAATGTGTGCACTCAACTTCCAGAGTTAAACCCGTGTGTGGATTCAGCAGTCTGCAAACACTTTCTCTGCAGAGTCCCAAAACAGGCGTTTTCAGCCCATTACCGGCATATGGAAGAAACAGCAGTAAGCACAGGGAAATATCTGCTTCTAAATCCAAAACGCAGCTATCTAACAGAACGGTTGTCAATGTGTGCACTCAACTTCCAGAGTTCAACCCGTGTGTGGATTCAGCAGTCTGCAAACACTTTCTCTGCAGAGTCCCAAAACAGGCGTTTTCAGCCCATTACCGGCATATGGAAGAAATAGCAGTAAGCACAGGGAAATATCTGCTTCTAAATCCAAAACGCAGCTATCTAACAGAACGGTTGTCAATGTGTGCACTCAACTTCCAGAGTTAAACCCGTGTGTGGATTCAACAGTCTGCAAACACTTTCTCTGCAGAGTCCCAAAACAGGCGTTTTCAGCCCATTACCGGCATATGGAAGAAACAGCAGTAAGCACAGGGAAATATCTGCTTCTAAATCCAAAACGCAGCTATCTAACAGAACGGTTGTCAATGTGTGCACTCAACTTCCAGAGTTAAACCCGTGTGTGGATTCAGCAGTCTGCAAACACTTTCTGTGCAGAGTCCCAAAACAGGCGTTTTCAGCCCATTACCGGCATATGGAAGAAACAGCAGTAAGCACAGGGAAATATCTGCTTCTAAATCCAAAACGCAGCTATCTAACAGAACGGTTGTCAATGTGTGCACTCAACTTCCAGAGTTAAACCCGTGTGTGGATTCAGCAGTCTGCAAACACTTTCTCTGCAGAGTCCCAAAACAGGCGTTTTCAGCCCATTACCGGCATATGGAAGAAACAGCAGTAAGCACAGGGAAATATCTGCTTCTAAATCCAAAACGCAGCTATCTAACAGAACGGTTGTCAATGTGTGCACTCAACTTCCAGAGTTAAACCCGTGTGTGGATTCAGCAGTCAGCAAACACTTTCTCTGCAGAGTCCCAAAACAGGCGTTTTCACCCCTTTACCGGCATAGGGAAGAAACAGTAGTAAGCACAGGGAAATATCTGCTTCTAAATCCAAAACGCAGCTATCTAACAGAACGGTTGTCAGTGTGTGCACTCAACTTCCAGAGTTAAACCCGTGTGTGGATTCAGCAGTCTGCAAACACTTTCTCTGCAGAGTCCCAAAACAGGCGTTTTCAGCCCATTACCGGCATATGGAAGAAACAGCAGTAAGCACAGGGAAATATCTGCTTCTAAATCCAAAACGCAGCTATCTAACAGAACGGTTGTCAATGTGTGCACTCAACTTCCAGAGTTAAACCCGTGTGTGGATTCAGCAGTCTGCAAACACTTTCTCTGCAGAGTCCCAAAACAGGCGTTTTCAGCCCATTACCGGCATATGGAAGAAACAGCAGTAAGCACAGGGAAATATCTGCTTCTAAATCCAAAACGCAGCTATCTAACAGAACGGTTGTCAATCTGTGCACTCGACTTCCAGAGTTAAACCCGTGTGTGGATTCAGCAGTCTGCAAACACTTTCTCTGCAGAGTCCCAAAACAGGCGTTTTCAGCCCATTACCGGCATATGGAAGAAACTGCAGTAAGCACAGGGAAATATCTGCTTCTAAATCCAAAACGAAGCTATCTAACAGAACGGTTGTCAATGTGTGCACTCAACTTCCAGAGTTAAACCCGTGTGTGGATTCAGCAGTCTGCAAACACTTTCTCTGCAGAGTCCCAAAGCAGGCGTTTTCAGCCCATTACCGGCATATGGAAGAAACAGCAGTAAGCACAGGGAAATATCTGCTTCTAAATCCAAAACGCAGCTATCTAACAGAACGGTTGTCAATGTGTGCACTCAACTTCCAGAGTTAAACCCGTGTGTGGATTCAGCAGTCTGCAAACACTTTCTGTGCAGAGTCCCAAAACAGGCGTTTTCAGCCCATTACCGGCATATGGAAGAAACAGCGGTAAGCACAGGGAAATATCTGCTTCTAAATCCAAAACGCAGCTATCTAACAGAACGGTTGTCAATGTGTGCACTCAACTTCCAGAGTTAAACCCGTGTGTGGATTCAGCAGTCTGCAAACACTTTCTGTGCAGAGTCCCAAAACAGGCGTTTTCAGCCCATTACCGGCATATGGAAGAAACAGCAGTAAGCACAGGGAAATATCTGCTTCTAAATCCAAAACGCAGCTATCTAACAGAACGGTATGTCAATGTGTGCACTCAACTTCCAGAGTTAAACCCGTGTGTGGATTCAGCAGTCTGCAAACACTTTCTGTGCAGAGTCCCAAAACAGGCGTTTTCAGCCCATTACCGGCATATGGAAGAAACAGCCGTAAGCACTGGGAAATATCTGCTTCTAAATCCAAAACGCAGCTACCTAACAGAACGGTTGTCAATGTGTGCACTCAACTTCCAGAGTTAAACCCGTGTGTGGATTCAGCAGTCTGCAAACACTTTCTGTGCAGAGTCCCAAAACAGGCGTTTTCAGCCCATTACCGGCATATGGAAGAAACAGCCGTAAGCACTGGGAAATATCTGCTTCTAAATCCAAAACGCAGCTATCTAACAGAACGGTTTTCAATGTGTGCACTCAACTTCCAGAGTTAAACATGTGTGTGGATTCAGCAGTCTGCAAACACTTTCTCTGCAGAGTCCCAAAACAGGCGTTTTCAGCCCATTACCGGCATATGGAAGAAACAGCAGTAAGCACAGGGAAATATCTGCTTCTAAATCCAAAACGCAGCTATCTAACAGAACGGTTGTCAATGTGTGCACTCAACTTCCAGAGTTAAACCCGTGTGTGGATTCAGCAGTCTGCAAACACTTTCTCTGCAGAGTCCCAAAACAGGCGTTTTCAGCCCATTACCGGCATATGGAAGAAACAGCAGTAAGCACAGGGAAATATCTGCTTCTAAATCCAAAACGCAGCTATCTAACAGAACGGTTGTCAATGTGTGCACTCAACTTCCAGAGTTAAACCCGTGTGTGGATTCAGCAGTCTGCAAACACTTTCTCTGCAGAGTCCCAAAACAGGCGTTTTCAGCCCATTACCGGCATATGGAAGAAACAGCAGTAAGCACAGGGAAATATCTGCTTCTAAATCCAAAACGCAGCTATCTAACAGAACGGTTGTCAATGTGTGCACTCAACTTCCAGAGTTAAACCCGTGTGTGGATTCAGCAGTCTGCAAACACTTTCTCTGCAGAGTCCCAAAACAGGCGTTTTCAGCCCATTACCGGCATATGGAAGAAACAGCAGTAAGCACAGGGAAATATCTGCTTCTAAATCCAAAACGCAGCTATCTAACAGAACGGTTGTCAATGTGTGCACTCAACTTCCAGAGTTAAACCCGTGTGTGGATTCAGCACTCTGCAAACACTTTCTGTGCAGAGTCCCAAAACAGGCGTTTTCAGCCCATTACCGGCATATGGAAGAAACAGCAGTAAGCACAGGGAAATATCTGCTTCTAAATCCAAAACGCAGCTATCTAACAGAACGGTTGTCAATCTGTGCACTCGACTTCCAGAGTTAAACCCGTGTGTGGATTCAGCAGTCTGCAAACACTTTCTCTGCAGAGTCCCAAAACAGGCGTTTTCAGCCCATTACCGGCATATGGAAGCAACTGCAGTAAGCACAGGGAAATATCTGCTTCTAAATCCAAAACGAAGCTATCTAACAGAACGGTTGTCAATGTGTGCACTCAACTTCCAGAGTTAAACCCGTGTGTGGATTCAGCAGTCTGCAAACACTTTCTCTGCAGAGTCCCAAAGCAGGCGTTTTCAGCCCATTACCGGCATATGGAAGAAACAGCAGTAAGCACAGGGAAATATCTGCTTCTAAATCCAAAACGCAGCTATCTAACAGAACGGTTGTCAATGTGTGCACTCAACTTCCAGAGTTAAACCCGTGTGAGGATTCAGCAGTCTGCAAACACTTTCTCTGCAGAGTCCCAAAACAGGCGTTTTCAGCCCATTACCGGCATATGGAAGAAACAGCAGTAAGCACAGGGAAATATCTGCTTCTAAATCCAAAACGCAGCTATCTAACAGAACGGTTGTCAATGTGTGCACTCAACTTCCAGAGTTAAACCCGTGTGTGGATTCAGCAGTCTGCAAACACTTTCTCTGCAGAGTCCCAAAACAGGCGTTTTCACCCCTTACCGGCATAGGGAAGAAACAGCAGTAAGCACAGGGAAATATCTGCTTCTAAATCCAAAACGCAGCTATCTAACAGAACGGTTGTCAATGTGTGCACTCAACTTCCAGAGTTAAACCCGTGTGTGGATTCAGCAGTCTGCAAACACTTTCTCTGCAGAGTCCCAAAACAGGCGTTTTCAGCCCATTACCGGCATATGGAAGAAACAGCAGTAAGCACAGGGAAATATCTGCTTCTAAATCCAAAACGCAGCTATCTAACAGAACGGTTGTCAATGTGTGCACTCAACTTCCAGAGTTAAACCCGTGTGTGGATTCAGCAGTCTGCAAACACTTTCTCTGCAGAGTCCCAAAACAGGCGTTTTCAGCCCATTACCGGCATATGGAAGAAATAGCAGTAAGCACAGGGAAATATCTGCTTCTAAATCCAAAACGCAGCTATCTAACAGAACGGTTGTCAATGTGTGCACTCAACTTCCAGAGTTAAACCCGTGTGTGGATTCAACAGTCTGCAAACACTTTCTCTGCAGAGTCCCAAAACAGGCGTTTTCAGCCCATTACCGGCATATGGAAGAAACAGCAGTAAGCACAGGGAAATATCTGCTTCTAAATCCAAAACGCAGCTATCTAACAGAACGGTTGTCAATGTGTGCACTCAACTTCCAGAGTTAAACCCGTGTGTGGATTCAGCAGTCTGCAAACACTTTCTGTGCAGAGTCCCAAAACAGGCGTTTTCAGCCCATTACCGGCATATGGAAGAAACAGCAGTAAGCACAGGGAAATATCTGCTTCTAAATCCAAAACGCAGCTATCTAACAGAACGGTTGTCAATGTGTGCACTCAACTTCCAGAGTTAAACCCGTGTGTGGATTCAGCAGTCTGCAAACACTTTCTGTGCAGAGTCCCAAAACAGGCGTTTTCAGCCCATTACCGGCATATGGAAGAAACAGCAGTAAGCACAGGGAAATATCTGCTTCTAAATCCAAAACGCAGCTATCTAACAGAACGGTTGTCAATGTGTGCACTCAACTTCCAGAGTTAAACCCGTGTGTGGATTCAGCAGTCAGCAAACACTTTCTCTGCAGAGTCCCAAAACAGGCGTTTTCACCCCTTTACCGGCATAGGGAAGAAACAGCAGTAAGCACAGGGAAATATCTGCTTCTAAATCCAAAACGCAGCTATCTAACAGAACGGTTGTCAGTGTGTGCACTCAACTTCCAGAGTTAAACGCGTGTGTGGATTCAGCAGTCTGCAAACACTTTCTCTGCAGAGTCCCAAAACAGGCGTTTTCAGCCCATTACCGGCATATGGAAGAAACAGCAGTAAGCACAGGGAAATATCTGCTTCTAAATCCAAAACGCAGCTATCTAACAGAACGGTTGTCGATGTGTGCACTCAACTTCCAGAGTTAAACCCGTGTGTGGATTCAGCACTCTGCAAACACTTTCTGTGCAGAGTCCCAAAACAGGAGTTTTCAGCCCATTACCGGCATATGGAAGAAACAGCAGTAAGCACAGGGAAATATCTGCTTCTAAATCCAAAAGGCAGCTATCTAACAGAACGGTTGTCAATCTGTGCACTCGACTTCCAGAGTTAAACCCGTGTGTGGATTCAGCAGTCTGCAAACACTTTCTCTGCAGAGTCCCAAAACAGGCGTTTTCAGCCCATTACCGGCATATGGAAGAAACTGCAGTAAGCACAGGGAAATATCTGCTTCTAAATCCAAAACGAAGCTATCTAACAGAACGGTTGTCAATGTGTGCACTCAACTTCCAGAGTTAAACCCGTGTGTGGATTCAGCAGTCTGCAAACACTTTCTCTGCAGAGTCCCAAAGCAGGCGTTTTCAGCCCATTACCGGCATATGGAAGAAACAGCAGTAAGCACAGGGAAATATCTGCTTCTAAATCCAAAACGCAGCTATCTAACAGAACGGTTGTCAATGTGTGCACTCAACTTCCAGAGTTAAACCCGTGTGTGGATTCAGCAGTCTGCAAACACTTTCTGTGCAGAGTCCCAAAACAGGCGTTTTCAGCCCATTACCGGCATATGGAAGAAACAGCGGTAAGCACAGGGAAATATCTGCTTCTAAATCCAAAACGCAGCTATCTAACAGAACGGTTGTCAATGTGTGCACTCAACTTCCAGAGTTAAACCCGTGTGTGGATTCAGCAGTCTGCAAACACTTTCTGTGCAGAGTCCCAAAACAGGCGTTTTCAGCCCATTACCGGCATATGGAAGAAACAGCAGTAAGCACAGGGAAATATCTGCTTCTAAATCCAAAACGCAGCTATCTAACAGAACGGTTGTCAATGTGTGCACTCAACTTCCAGAGTTAAACCCGTGTGTGGATTCAGCAGTCTGCAAACACTTTCTCTGCAGAGTCCCAAAACAGGCGTTTTCAGCCCATTACCGGCATATGGAAGAAACAGCAGTAAGCACAGGGAAATATCTGCTTCTAAATCCAAAACGCAGCTATCTAACAGAACGGTTGTCAATGTGTGCACTCAACTTCCAGAGTTAAACCCGTGTGTGGATTCAGCAGTCTGCAAACACTTTCTCTGCAGAGTCCCAAAACAGGCGTTTTCAGCCCATTACCGACATATGGAAGAAACAGCAGTAAGCACAGGGAAATATCTGCTTCTAAATCCAAAACGCAGCTATCTAACAGAACGCTTGTCGATGTGTGCACTCAACTTCCAGAGTTAAACCCGTGTGTGGATTCAGCACTCTGCAAACACTTTCTGTGCAGAGTCCCAAAACAGGAGTTTTCAGCCCATTACCGGCATATGGAAGAAACAGCAGTAAGCACAGGGAAATATCTGCTTCTAAATCCAAAACGCAGCTATCTAACAGAACGGTTGTCAATCTGTGCACTCGACTTCCAGAGTTAAACCCGTGTGTGGATTCAGCAGTCTGCAAACACTTTCTCTGCAGAGTCCCAAAACAGGCGTTTTCAGCCCATTACCGGCATATGGAAGAAACTGCAGTAAGCACAGGGAAATATCTGCTTCTAAATCCAAAACGAAGCTATCTAACAGAACGGTTGTCAATGTGTGCACTCAACTTCCAGAGTTAAACCCGTGTGTGGATTCAGCAGTCTGCAAACACTTTCTCTGCAGAGTCCCAAAGCAGGCGTTTTCAGCCCATTACCGGCATATGGAAGAAACAGCAGTAAGCACAGGGAAATATCTGCTTCTAAATCCAAAACGCAGCTATCTAACAGAACGGTTGTCAATGTGTGCACTCAACTTCCAGAGTTAAACCCGTGTGTGGATTCAGCAGTCTGCAAACACTTTCTGTGCAGAGTCCCAAAACAGGCGTTTTCAGCCCATTACCGGCATATGGAAGAAACAGCGGTAAGCACAGGGAAATATCTGCTTCTAAATCCAAAACGCAGCTATCTAACAGAACGGTTGTCAATGTGTGCACTCAACTTCCAGAGTTAAACCCGTGTGTGGATTCAGCAGTCTGCAAACACTTTCTCTGCAGAGTCCCAAAACAGGCGTTTTCAGCCCATTACCGGCATGTGGAAGAAACAGCGGTAAGCACAGGGAAATATCTGCTTCTAAATCCAAAACGCAGCTATCTAACAGAACGGTTGTCAATGTGTGCACTCAACTTCCAGAGTTAAACCCGTGTGTGGATTCAGCAGTCTGCAAACACTTTCTCTGCAGAGTCCCAAAACAGGCGTTTTCAGCCCATTACCGGCATATGGAAGAAACAGCAGTAAGCACAGGGAAATATCTGCTTCTAAATCCAAAACGCAGCTATCTAACAGAACGGTTGTCAATGTGTGCACTCAACTTCCAGAGTTAAACCCGTGTGTGGATTCAGCAGTCTGCAAACACTTTCTCTGCAGAGTCCCAAAACAGGCGTTTTCAGCCCATTACCGGCATATGGAAGAAACAGCAGTAAGCACAGGGAAATATCTGCTTCTAAATCCAAAACGCAGATATCTAACAGAACGGTTGTCAATGTGTGCACTCAACTTCCAGAGTTAAACCCGTGTGTGGATTCAGCAGTCTGCAAACACTTTCTCTGCAGAGTCCCAAAACAGGCGTTTTCAGCCCATTACCGGCATATGGAAGAAACAGCAGTAAGCACAGGGAAATATCTGCTTCTAAATCCAAAACGCAGCTATCTAACAGAACGGTTGTCAATGTGTGCACTCAACTTCCAGAGTTAAACCCGTGTGTGGATTCAGCAGTCTGCAAACACTTTCTCTGCAGAGTCCCAAAACAGGCGTTTTCAGCCCATTACCGGCATATGGAAGAAACAGCTGTAAGCACTGGGAAATATCTGCTTCTAAATCCAAAACGCAGCTATCTAACAGAACGGTTGTCAATGTGTGCACTCAACTTCCAGAGTTAAACCCGTGTGTGGATTCAGCAGTCTGCATACACTTTCTGTGCAGAGTCCCAAAACAGGCGTTTTCAGCCCATTACCGGCATATGGAAGAAACAGCAGTAAGCACAGGGAAATATCTGCTTCTAAATCCAAAACGCAGCTATCTAACAGAACGGTTGTCAATGTGTGCACTCAACTTCCAGAGTTAAACCTGTGTGTGGATTCAGCAGTCTGCAAACACTTTCTCTGCAGAGTCCCAAAACAGGCGTTTTCAGCCCATTACCGGCATATGGAAGAAACAGCAGTAAGCACAGGGAAATATCTGCTTCTAAATCCAAAACGCAGCTATCTAACAGAACGGTTGTCAATGTGTGCACTCAACTTCCAGAGTTAAACCCGTGTGTGGATTCAGCAGTCTGCAAACACTTTCTCTGCAGAGTCCCAATACAGGCGTTTTCAGCCCATTACCGGCATATGGAAGAAACAGCCGTAAGCACTGGGAAATATCTGCTTCTAAATCCAAAACGCAGCTATCTAACAGAACGGTTGTCAATGTGTGCACTCAACTTCCAGAGTTAAACCCGTGTGTGGATTCAGCAGTCTGCAAACACTTTCTCTGCAGAGTCCCAAAACAGGCGTTTTCAGCCCATTACCGGCATATGGAAGAAACAGCAGTAAGCACAGGGAAATATCTGCTTCTAAATCCAAAACGCAGCTATCTAACAGAACGGTTGTCAATGTGTGCACTCAACTTCCAGAGTTAAACCCGTGTGTGGATTCAGCAGTCTGCAAACACTTTCTCTGCAGAGTCCCAAAACAGGCGTTTTCAGCCCATTACCGGCATATGGAAGAAACAGCAGTAAGCACAGGGAAATATCTGCTTCTAAATCCAAAACGCAGCTATCTAACAGAACGGTTGTCAATGTGTGCACTCAACTTCCAGAGTTCAACCCGTGTGTGGATTCAGCAGTCTGCAAACACTTTCTCTGCAGAGTCCCAAAACAGGCGTTTTCAGCCCATTACCGGCATATGGAAGAAACAGCAGTAAGCACAGGGAAATATCTGCTTCTAAATCCAAAACGCAGCTATCTAACAGAACGGTTGTCAATGTGTGCACTCAACTTCCAGAGTTAAACCCGTGTGTGGATTCAGCAGTCTGCAAACACTTTCTCTGCAGAGTCCCAAAACAGGCGTTTTCACCCCTTTACCGGCATAGGGAAGAAACAGCAGTAAGCACAGGGAAATATCTGCTTCTAAATCCAAAACGCAGCTATCTAACAGAACGGTTGTCAGTGTGTGCACTCAACTTCCAGAGTTAAACCCGTGTGTGGATTCAGCAGTCTGCAAACACTTTCTCTGCAGAGTCCCAAAACAGGCGTTTTCAGCCCATTACCGGCATATGGAAGAAACAGCAGTAAGCACAGGGAAATATCTGCTTCTAAATCCAAAACGCAGCTATCTAACAGAACGGTTGTCAATGTGTGCACTCAACTTCCAGAGTTAAACCCGTGTGTGGATTCAGCACTTTGCAAACACTTTCTGTGCAGAGTCCCAAAACAGGCGTTTTCAGCCCATTACCGGCATATGGAAGAAACAGCAGTAAGCACAGTGAAATATCTGCTTCTAAATCCAAAACGCAGCTATCTAACAGAACGGTTGTCAATCTGTGCACTCGACTTCCAGAGTTAAACCCGTGTGTGGATTCAGCAGTCTGCAAACACTTTCTCTGCAGAGTCCCAAAACAGGCGTTTTCAGCCCATTACCGGCATATGGAAGAAACTGCAGTAAGCACAGGGAAATATCTGCTTCTAAATCCAAAACGAAGCTATCTAACAGAACGGTTGTCAATGTGTGCACTCAACTTCCAGAGTTAAACCCGTGTGTGGATTCAGCAGTCTGCAAACACTTTCTCTGCAGAGTCCCAAAGCAGGCGTTTTCAGCCCATTACCGGCATATGGAAGAAACAGCGGTAAGCACAGGGAAATATCTGCTTCTAAATCCAAAACGCAGCTATCTAACAGAACGGTTGTCAATGTGTGCACTCAACTTCCAGAGTTAAACCCGTGTGTGGATTCAGCAGTCTGCAAACACTTTCTGTGCAGAGTCCCAAAACAGGCGTTTTCAGCCCATTACCGGCATATGGAAGAAACAGCAGTAAGCACAGGGAAATATCTGCTTCTAAATCCAAAACGCAGCTATCTAACAGAACGGTTGTCAATGTGTGCACTCAACTTCCAGAGTTAAACCCGTGTGTGGATTCAGCAGTCTGCAAACACTTTCTCTGCAGAGTCCCAAAACAGGCGTTTTCAGCCCATTACCGGCATATGGAAGAAACAGCAGTAAGCACTGGGAAATATCTGCTTCTAAATCCAAAACGCAGCTATCTAACAGAACGGTTGTCAATGTGTGCACTCAACTTCCAGAGTTAAACCCGTGTGTGGATTCAGCAGTCTGCAAACACTTTCTCTGCAGAGTCCCAAAACAGGCGTTTTCAGCCCATTACCGGCATATGGAAGAAACAGCAGTAAGCACAGGGAAATATCTGCTTCTAAATCCAAAACGCAGCTATCTAACAGAACGGTTGTCAATGTGTGCACTCAACTTCCAGAGTTAAACCCGTGTGTGGATTCAGCAGTCTGCAAACACTTTCTCTGCAGAGTCCCAAAACAGGCGTTTTCAGCCCATTACCGACATATGGAAGAAACAGCAGTAAGCACAGGGAAATATCTGCTTCTAAATCCAAAACGCAGCTATCTAACAGAACGGTTGTCAATGTGTGCACTCAACTTCCAGAGTTAAACCCGTGTGTGGATTCAGCAGTCTGCAAACACTTTCTCTGCAGAGTCCCAAAACAGGCGTTTTCAGCCCATTACCGGCATATGGAAGAAACAGCAGTAAGCACAGGGAAATATCTGCTTCTAAATCCAAAACGCAGCTATCTAACAGAACGGTTGTCAATGTGTGCACTCAACTTCCAGAGTTAAACCCGTGTGTGGATTCAGCAGTCTGCAAACACTTTCTGTGCAGAGTCCCAAAACAGGCGTTTTCAGCCCATTACCGGCATATGGAAGAAACAGCAGTAAGCACTGGGAAATATCTGCTTCTAAATCCAAAACGCAGCTATCTAACAGAACGGTTGTCAATGTGTGCACTCAACTTCCAGAGTTAAACCCGTGTGTGGATTCAGCAGTCTGCAAACACTTTCTCTGCAGAGTCCCAAAACAGGCGTTTTCAGCCCATTACCGGCATATGGAAGAAACAGCAGTAAGCACAGGGAAATATCTGCTTCTAAATCCAAAACGCAGCTATCTAACAGAACGGTTGTCAATGTGTGCACTCAACTTCCAGAGTTAAACCCGTGTGTGGATTCAGCAGTCTGCAAACACTTTCTCTGCAGAGTCCCAAAACAGGCGTTTTCAGCCCCTTACCGGCATATGGAAGAAACAGCAGAAAGCACAGGGAAATATCTGCTTCTAAATCCAAAACGCAGCTATCTAACAGAACGGTTGTCAATGTGTGCACTCAACTTCCAGAGTTAAACCCGTGTGTGGATTCAGCAGTCTGCAAACACTTTCTCTGCAGAGTCCCAAAACAGGCGTTTTCAGCCCATTACCGGCATATGGAAGAAACAGCAGTAAGCACAGGGAAATATCTGCTTCTAAATCCAAAACGCAGCTATCTAACAGAACGGTTGTCAATGTGTGCACTCAACTTCCAGAGTTAAACCCGTGTGTGGATTCAGCAGTCTGCAAACACTTTCTCTGCAGAGTCCCAAAACAGGCGTTTTCAGCCCATTACCGGCATATGGAAGAAACAGCCGTAAGCACTGGGAAATAACTGCTTCTAAATCCAAAACGCAGCTATCTAACAGAACGGTTGTCAATGTGTGCACTCAACTTCCAGAGTTAAACCCGTGTGTGGATTCAGCAGTCTGCAAACACTTTCTGTGCAGAGTCCCAAAACAGGCGTTTTCAGCCCATTACCGGCATATGGAAGAAACAGCCGTAAGCACTGGGAAATATCTGCTTCTAAATCCAAAACGCAGCTATCTAACAGAACGGTTGTCAATGTGTGCACTCAACTTCCAGAGTTAAATCCGTGTGTGGATTCAGCAGTCTGCAAACACTTTCTCTGCAGAGTCCCAAAACAGGCGTTTTCAGCCCATTACCGGCATACGGAAGAAACAGCAGTAAGCACAGGGAAATATCTGCTTCTAAATCCAAAACGCAGCTATCTAACAGAACGGTTGTCAATGTGTGCACTCAACTTCCAGAGTTAAACCCGTGTGTGGATTCAGCAGTCTGCAAACACTTTCTCTGCAGAGTCCCAAAACAGGCGTTTTCAGCCCATTACCGGCATATGGAAGAAACAGCAGTAAGCACAGGGAAATATCTGCTTCTAAATCCAAAACGCAGCTATCTAACAGAACGGTTGTCAATGTGTGCACTCAACTTCCAGAGTTAAACCCGTGTGTGGATTCAGCAGTCTGCAAACACTTTCTCTGCAGAGTCCCAAAACAGGCGTTTTCAGCCCATTACCGGCATATGGAAGAAACAGCAGTAAGCACAGGGAAATATCTGCTTCTAAATCCAAAACGCAGCTATCTAACAGAACGGTTGTCAATGTGTGCACTCAACTTCCAGAGTTCAACCCGTGTGTGGATTCAGCAGTCTGCAAACACTTTCTCTGCAGAGTCCCAAAACAGGCGTTTTCAGCCCATTACCGGCATATGGAAGAAACAGCAGTAAGCACTGGGAAATATCTGCTTCTAAATCCAAAACGCAGCTATCTAACAGAACGGTTGTCAATGTGTGCACTCAACTTCCAGAGTTAAACCCGTGTGTGGATTCAGCAGTCTGCAAACACTTTCTGTGCAGAGTCCCAAAACAGGCGTTTTCAGCCCATTACCGGCATATGGAACAAACAGCAGTAAGCACAGGGAAATATCTGCTTCTAAATCCAAAACGCAGCTATCTAACAGAACGGTTGTCAATGTGTGCACTCAACTTCCAGAGTTAAACGCGTGTGTGGATTCAGCAGTCTGCAAACACTTTCTCTGCAGAGTCCCAAAACAGGCGTTTTCAGCCCATTACCGGCATATGGAAGAAACAGCAGTAAGCACAGGGAAATATCTGCTTCTAAATCCAAAACGCAGCTATCTAACAGAACGGTTGTCAATGTGTGCACTCAACTTCCAGAGTTAAACCCGTGTGTGGATTCAGCAGTCTGCAAACACTTTCTGTGCAGAGTCCCAAAACAGGCGTTTTCAGCCCATTACCGGCATATGGAAGAAACAGCAGTAAGCACAGGGAAATATCTGCTTCTAAATCCAAAACGCAGCTATCTAACAGAACGGTTGTCAATGTGTGCACTCAACTTCCAGAGTTAAACCCGTGTGTGGATTCAGCAGTCTGCAAACACTTTCTCTGCAGAGTCCCAAAACAGGCGTTTTCAGTCCATTACCGGCATATGGAAGAAACAGCAGTAAGCACTGGGAAATATCTGCTTCTAAATCCAAAACGCAGCTATCTAACAGAACGGTTGTCATTGTGTGCACTCAACTTCCAGAGTTAAACCCGTGTGTGGATTCAGCAGTCTGCAAACACTTTCTGTGCAGAGTCCCAAAACAGGCGTTTTCAGCCCATTACCGGCATATGGAAGAAACAGCAGTAAGCACAGGGAAATATCTGCTTCTAAATCCAAAACGCAGCTATCTAACAGAACGGTTGTCAATGTGTGCACTCAACTTCCAGAGTTAAACCCGTGTGTGGATTCTGCAGTCTGCAAACACTTTCTGTGCAGAGTCCCAAAACAGGCGTTTTCAGCCCATTACCGGCATATGGAAGAAACAGCAGTAAGCACAGGGAAATATCTGCTTCTAAATCCAAAACGCAGCTATCTAACAGAACGGTTGTCAATGTGTGCACTCAACTTCCAGAGTTAAACCCGTGTGTGGATTCAGCAGTCTGCAAACACTTTCTCTGCAGAGTCCCAAAACAGGCGTTTTCAGCCCATTACCGGCATATGGAAGAAACAGCAGTAAGCACAGGGAAATATCTGCTTCTAAATGCAAAACGCAGCTATCTAACAGAACGGTTGTCAATGTGTGCACTCAACTTCCAGAGTTAAACCCGTGTGTGGATTCAGCAGTCTGCAAACACTTTCTCTGCAGAGTCCCAAAACAGGCGTTTTCAGCCCATTACCGGCATATGGAAGAAACAGCAGTAAGCACAGGGAAATATCTGCTTCTAAATCCAAAACGCAGCTATCTAACAGAACGGTTGTCAATGTGTGCACTCAACTTCCAGAGTTAAACCCGTGTGTGGATTCAGCAGTCTGCAAACACTTTCTCTGCAGAGTCCCAAAACAGGCGTTTTCAGCCCATTACCGGCATATGGAAGAAACAGCAGTAAGCACAGGGAAATATCTGCTTCTAAATCCAAAACGCAGCTATCTAACAGAACGGTTGTCAATGTGTGCACTCAACTTCCAGAGTTAAACCCGTGTGTGGATTCAGCAGTCTGCAAACACTTTCTCTGCAGAGTCCCAAAACAGGCGTTTTCAGCCCATTACCGGCATATGGAAGAAACAGCAGTAAGCACTGGGAAATATCTGCTTCTAAATCCAAAACGCAGCTATCTAACAGAACGGTTGTCAATGTGTGCACTCAACTTCCAGAGTTAAACCCGTGTGTGGATTCAGCAATCTGCATACACTTTCTGTGCAGAGTCCCAAAACAGGCGTTTTCAGCCCATTACCGGCATATGGAAGAAACAGCAGTAAGCACAGGGAAATATCTGCTTCTAAATCCAAAACGCAGCTATCTAACAGAACGGTTGTCAATGTGTGCACTCAACTTCCAGAGTTAAACCTGTGTGTGGATTCAGCAGTCTGCAAACACTTTCTCTGCAGAGTCCCAAAACAGGCGTTTTCAGCCCATTACCGGCATATGGAAGAAACAGCAGTAAGCACAGGGAAATATCTGCTTCTAAATCCAAAACGCAGCTATCTAACAGAACGGTTGTCAATGTGCGCACTCAACTTCCAGAGTTAAACCCGTGTGTGGATTCAGCAGTCTGCAAACACTTTCTCTGCAGAGTCCCAATACAGGCGTTTTCAGCCCATTACCGGCATATGGAAGAAACAGCAGTAAGCACTGGGAAATATCTGCTTCTAAATCCAAAACGCAGCTATCTAACAGAACGGTTGTCAATGTGTGCACTCAACTTCCAGAGTTAAACCCGTGTGTGGATTCAGCAGTCTGCAAACACTTTCTCTGCAGAGTCCCAAAACAGGCGTTTTCAGCCCATTACCGGCATATGGAAGAAACAGCAGTAAGCACAGGGAAATATCTGCTTCTAAATCCAAAACGCAGCTATCTAACAGAACGGTTGTCAATGTGTGCACTCAACTTCCAGAGTTAAACCCGTGTGTGGATTCAACAGTCTGCAAACACTTTCTCTGCAGAGTCCCAAAACAGGCGTTTTCAGCCCTTTACCGGCATATGGAAGAAACAGCAGTAAGCACAGGGAAATATCTGCTTCTAAATCCAAAACGCAGCTATCTAACAGAACGGTTGTCAATGTGTGCACTCAACTTCCAGAGTTAAACCCGTGTGTGGATTCAGCAGTCTGCAAACACTTTCTGTGCAGAGTCCCAAAACAGGCGTTTTCAGCCCATTACCGGCATATGGAAGAAACAGCAGTAAGCACTGGGAAATATCTGCTTCTAAATCCAAAACGCAGCTATCTAACAGAACGGTTGTCAATGTGTGCACTCAACTTCCAGAGTTAAACCCGTGTGTGGATTCAGCAGTCTGCAAACACTTTCTCTGCAGAGTCCCAAAACAGGCGTTTTCAGCCCATTACTGGCATATGGAAGAAACAGCAGTAAGCACTGGGAAATATCTGCTTCTAAATTCAAAACGCAGCTATCTAACAGAACGGTTGTCATTGTGTGCACTCAACTTCCAGAGTTAAACCCGTGTGTGGATTCAGCACTCTGCAAACACTTTCTGTGCAGAGTCCCAAAACAGGCGTTTTCGGCCCATTACCGGCATATGGAAGAAACAGCAGTAAGCACAGGGAAATATCTGCTTCTAAATCCAAAACGCAGCTATCTAACATAACGGTTGTCAATGTGTGCACTCAACTTCCAGAGTTAAACCCGTGTTTGGATTCAGCAGTCTGCAAACACTTTCTCTGCAGAGTCCCAAAACATGCGTTTTCAGCCCATTACCGGCATATGGAAGAAACAGCAGTAAGCACAGGGAAATATCTGCTTCTAAATCCAAAACGCAGCTATCTAACAGAACGGTTGTCAATGTGTGCACTCAACTTCCAGAGTTAAACCCGTGTGTGGATTCAACAGTCTGCAAACACTTTCTGTGCAGAGTCCCAAAACAGGCGTTTTCAGCCCATTACCGGCATATGGAAGAAACAGCAGTAAGCACAGGGAAATATCTGCTTCTAAATCCAAAACGCAGCTATCTAACAGAACGGTTGTAAATGTGTGCACTCAACTTCCAGAGTTAAACCCGTGTGTGGATTCAACTGTCTGCAAACACTTTCTTGCAGAGTCCCAAAACAGGCGTTTTCAGCCCATTACCGGCATATGGAAGAAACTGCAGTAAGCACAGGGAAATATCTGCTTCTAAATCCAAAACGCAGCTATCTAACAGAACGGTTGTCAATGTGTGCACTCAACTTCCAGAGTTAAACCCGTGTGTGGATTCAGCAGTCTGCAAACACTTTCTCTGCAGAGTCCCAAAACAGGCGTTTTCAGCCCATTACCGGCATATGGAAGAAACAGCAGTAAGCACAGGGAAATATCTGCTTCTAAATCCAAAACGCAGCTATCTAACAGAACGGTTGTCAATGTGTGCACTCAACTTCCAGAGTTAAACCCGTGTGTGGATTCAGCAGTCTGCAAACACTTTCTCTGCAGAGTCCCAAAACAGGCGTTTTCAGCCCATTACCGGCATATGGAAGAAACAGCAGTAAGCACTGGGAAATATCTGCTTCTAAATCCAAACGCAGCTATCTAACAGAACGGTTGTCAATGTGTGCACTCAACTTCCAGAGTTAAACCCGTGTGTGGATTCAACAGTCTGCAAACACTTTCTCTGCAGAGTCCCAAAACAGGCGTTTTCAGCCCATTACCGGCATATGGAAGAAACTGCAGTAAGCACAGGGAAATATCTGCTTCTAAATCCAAAACGCAGCTATCTAACAGAACGGTTGTCAATGTGTGCACTCAACTTCCAGAGTTAAACCCGTGTGTGGATTCAGCAGTCTGCAAACACTTTCTCTGCAGAGTCCCAAAACAGGCATTTCCAGCCCATTACCGGCATATGGAAGAAACAGCAGTAAGCACAGGGAAATATCTGCTTCTAAATCCAAAACGCAGCTATCTAACAGAACGGTTGTCAATGTGTGCACTCAACTTCCAGAGTTAAACCCGTGTTTGGATTCAGCAATCTGCAAACACTTTCTCTGCAGAGTCCCAAAACATGCGTTTTCAGCCCATTACCGGCATATGGAAGAAACAGCAGTAAGCACAGGGAAATATCTGCTTCTAAATCCAAAACGCAGCTATCTAACAGAACGGTTGTCAATGTGTGCACTCAACTTCCAGAGTTAAACCCGTGTGTGGATTCAACAGTCTGCAAACACTTTCTGTGCAGAGTCCCAAAACAGGCGTTTTCAGCCCATTACCGGCATATGGAAGAAACAGCAGTAAGCACAGGGAAATATCTGCTTCTAAATCCAAAACGCAGCTATCTAACAGAACGGTTGTAAATGTGTGCACTCAACTTCCAGAGTTAAACCCGTGTGTGGATTCAACTGTCTGCAAACACTTTCTCTGCAGAGTCCCAAAACAGGCGTTTTCAGCCCATTACCGGCATATGGAAGAAACTGCAGTAAGCACAGGGAAATATCTGCTTCTAAATCCAAAACGCAGCTATCTAACAGAACGGTTGTCAATGTGTGCACTCAACTTCCAGAGTTAAACCCGTGTGTGGATTCAGCAGTCTGCAAACACTTTCTCTGCAGAGTCCCAAAACAGGCGTTTTCAGCCCATTACCGGCATATGGAAGAAACAGCAGTAAGCACAGGGAAATATCTGCTTCTAAATCCAAAACGCAGCTATCTAACAGAACGGTTGTCAATGTGTGCACTCAACTTCCAGAGTTAAACCCGTGTGTGGATTCAACAGTCTGCAAACACTTTCTCTGCAGAGTCCCAAAACAGGCGTTTTCAGCCCATTACCGGCATATGGAAGAAACTGCAGTAAGCACAGGGAAATATCTGCTTCTAAATCCAAAACGCAGCTATCTAACAGAACGGTTGTCAATGTGTGCACTCAACTTCCAGAGTTAAACCCGTGTGTGGATTCAGCAGTCTGCAAACACTTTCTCTGCAGAGTCCCAAAACAGGCGTTTTCAGCCCATTACCGGCATATGGAAGAAACAGCAGTAAGCACAGGGAAATATCTGCTTCTAAATCCAAAACGCAGCTATCTAACAGAACGGTTGTCAATGTGTGCACTCAACTTCCAGAGTTAAACCCGTGTGTGGATTCAGCAGTCTGCAAACACTTTCTCTGCAGAGTCCCAAAACAGGCGTTTTCAGCCCATTACCGGCATATGGAAGAAACTGCAGTAAGCACTGGGAAATATCTGCTTCTAAATCCAAAACGCAGCTATCTAACAGAACGGTTGTCAATGTGTGCAATCAACTTCCAGAGTTAAACCCGTGTGTGGATTCAACAGTCTGCAAACACTTTCTGTGCAGAGTCCCAAAACAGGCGTTTTCAGCCCATTACCGGCATATGGAAGAAACAGCAGTAAGCACAGGGAAATATCTGCTTCTAAATCCAAAACGCAGCTATCTAACAGAACGGTTGTCAATGTGTGCACTCAACTTCCAGAGTTAAACCCGTGTGTGGATTCAGCACTCTGCAAACACTTTCTGTGCAGAGTCCCAAAACAGGCGTTTTCAGCCCATTACCGGCATATGGAAGAAACAGCAGTAAGCACAGGGAAATATCTGCTTCTAAATCCAAAACGCAGCTATCTAACAGAACGGTTGTCAATGTGTGCACTCAACTTCCAGAGTTAAACCCGTGTGTGGATTCAGCAGTCTGCAAACACTTTCTCTGCAGAGTCCCAAAACAGGCGTTTTCAGCCCATTACCGGCATATGGAAGAAACAGCAGTAAGCACAGGGAAATATCTGCTTCTAAATCCAAAACGCAGCTATCTAACAGAACGGTTGTCAATGTGTGCACTCAACTTCCAGAGTTAAACCCGTGTGTGGATTCAGCAGTCTGCAAACACTTTCTCTGCAGAGTCCCAAAACAGGCGTTTTCAGCCCATTACCGGCTTATGGAAGAAACTGCAGTAAGCACAGGGAAATATCTGCTTCTAAATCCAAAACGCAGCTATCTAACAGAACGGTTGTAAATGTGTGCACTCAACTTCCAGAGTTAAACCCGTGTGTGGATTCAACAGTCTGCAAACACTTTCTCTGCAGAGTCCCAAAACAGGCGTTTTCAGCCCATTACCGGCATATGGAAGAAACAGCAGTAAGCACAGGGAAATATCTGCTTCTAAATCCAAAACGCAGCTATCTAACAGAACGGTTGTCAATGTGTGCACTCAACTTCCAGAGTTAAACCCGTGTGTGGATTCAGCAGTCTGCAAACACTTTCTCTGCAGAGTCCCAAAACAGGCGTTTTCAGCCCTTTACCGGCATATGGAAGAAACAGCAGTAAGCACAGGGAAATATCTGCTTCTAAATCCAAAACGCAGCTATCTAACAGAACGGTTGTCAATGTGTGCACTCAACTTCCAGAGTTAAACCCTTGTGTGGATTCAGCAGTCTGCAAACACTTTCTCTGCAGAGTCCCAAAACAGGCGTTTTCAGCCCATTACCGGCATATGGAAGAAACAGCAGTAAGCACAGGGAAATATCTGCTTCTAAATCCAAAACGCAGCTATCTAACAGAACGGTTGTCAATGTGTGCACTCAACTTCCAGAGTTAAACCCGTGTGTGGATTCAGCAGTCTGCAAACACTTTCTGTGCAGAGTCCCAAAACAGGCGTTTTGAGCCCATTACCGGCATATGGAAGAAATAGCCGTAAGCACTGGGAAATATCTGCTTCTAAATCCAAAACGCAGCTATCTAACAGAACGGTTGTCAATGTGTGCACTCAACTTCCAGAGTTAAACCGGTGTGTGGATTCAGCAGTCTGCAAACACTTTCTGTGCAGAGTCCCAAAACAGGCGTTTTCAGCTCATTACCGGCATATGGAAGAAACAGCAGTAAGCACAGGGAAATATCTGCTTCTAAATCCAAAACGCAGCTATCTAACAGAACGGTTGTCAATGTGTGCACTCAACTTCCAGAATTAAACCCGTGTGTGGATTCAGCAGTCTGCAAACACTTTCTGTGCAGAGTCCCAAAACAGGCGTTTTCAGCCCATTACCGGCATATGGAAGAAACAGCAGTAAGCACAGGGAAATATCTGCTTCTAAATCCAAAACGCAGCTATCTAACAGAACGCTTGTCAATGTGTGCACTCAACTTCCAGAGTTAAACCCGTGTGTGGATTCAGCAGTCTGCAAACACTTTCTGTGCAGAGTCCCAAAACAGGCGTTTTCAGCCCATTACCGGCATATGGAAGAAACAGCAGTAAGCACAGGGAAATATCTGCTTCTAAATCCAAAACGCAGCTATCTAACAGAACGGTTGTCAATGTGTGCACTCGACTTCCAGAGTTAAACCCGTGGGAGGATTCAGCAGTCTGCAAACACTTTCTCTGCAGAGTCCCAAAACAGGCGTTTTCAGCCCATTACCGGCATATGGAAGAAACAGCAGTAAGCACAGGGAAATATCTGCTTCTAAATCCAAAACGCAGCTATGTAACAGAACGGTTGTCAATGTGTGCACTCAATTTCCAGAGTTAAACCCGTGTGTGGATTCAGCAGTCTGCAAACACTTTCTCTGCAGAGTCCCAAAACAGGCGTTTTCAGCCCATTACCGGCATATGGAAGAAACAGCAGTAAGCCCTGGGAAATATCTGCTTCTAAATCCAAAACGCAGCTATCTAACAGAACGGTTGTCAATGTGTGCACTCAACTTCCAGAGTTAAACCCGTGTGTGGATTCAGCAGTCTGCAAACACTTTCTGTGCAGAGTCCCAAAACAGGCGTTTTCAGCCCATTACCGGCATATGGAAGAAACAGCAGTAAGCACAGGGAAATATCTCCTTCTAAATCCAAAACGAAGCTATCTAACAGAACGGTTGTCAATGTGTCCACTCAACTTCCAGAGTTAAACCCGTGTGTGGATTCAGCAGTCTGCAAACACTTTCTCTGCAGAGTCCCAAAACAGGCGTTTTCAGCCCATTACCGGCATATCGAAGAAACAGCAGTAAGCACAGGGAAATATCTGCTTCTAAATCCAAAACGCAGCTATCTAACAGAACGGTTGTCAATGTGTGCACTCGACTTCCAGAGTTAAACCCGTGTGAGGATTCAGCAGTCTGCAAACACTTTCTCTGCAGAGTCCCAAAACAGGCGTTTTCAGCCCATTACCGGCATATGGAAGAAACAGCAGTAAGCACAGGGAAATATCTGCTTCTAAATCCAAAACGCAGCTATCTAACAGAACGGTTGTCAATGTGTGCACTCAATTTTCAGAGTTAAACCCGTGTGTGGATTCAGCAGTCTGCAAACACTTTCTCTGCAGAGTCCCAAAACAGGCGTTTTCAGCCCATTACCGGCATATGGAAGAAACAGCAGTAAGCCCTGGGAAATATCTGCTTCTAAATCCAAAACGCAGCTATCTAACAGAACGGTTGTCAATGTGTGCACTCAACTTCCAGAGTTAAACCTGTGTGTGGATTCAGCAGTCTGCAAACACTTTCTCTGCAGAGTCCCAAAACAGGCGTTTTCAGCCCATTACCGGCATATGGAAGAAACAGCAGTAAGCACAGGGAAATATCTGCTTCTAAATCCAAAACGCAGCTATCTAACAGAACGGTTGTCAATGTGTGCACTCAACTTCCAGAGTTAAACCCGTGTGTGGATTCAGCAGTCTGCAAACACTTTCTGTGCAGAGTCCCAAAACAGGCGTTTTCAGCCCATTACCGGCATATGGAAGAAACAGCAGTAAGCACAGGGAAATATCTGCTTCT
Source organism: Aotus nancymaae (assembly GCF_030222135.1). NCBI lineage: Eukaryota > Metazoa > Chordata > Mammalia > Primates > Aotidae > Aotus > Aotus nancymaae. Next base: position 41,314 of record NW_026989438.1, read on the forward strand.
AAATCCAAAACGAAGCTATCTAACAGAACGGTTGTCAATGTGTCCACTCAACTTCCAGAGTTAAACCCGTGTGTGGATTCAGCAGTCTGCAAACACTTTCTCTGCAGAGTCCCAAAACAGGCGTTTTCAGCCCATTACCGGCATATGGAAGAAACAGCAGAAAGCACAGGGAAATATCTGCTTCTAAATCCAAAACGCAGCTATCTAACAGAACGGTTGTCAATGTGTGCACTCGACTTCCAGAGTTAAACCCGTGTGAGGATTCAGCAGTCTGCAAACACTTTCTCTGCAGAGTCCCAAAACAGGCGTTTTCAGCCCATTACCGGCATATGGAAGAAACAGCAGTAAGCACAGGGAAATATCTGCTTCTAAATCCAAAACGCAGCTATCTAACAGAACGGTTGTCAATGTGTGCACTCAACTTCCAGAGTTAAACCCGTGTGTGGATTCAGCAGTCTGCAAACACTTTCTGTGCAGAGTCCCAAAACAGGCGTTTTCAGCTCATTACCGGCATATGGAAGAAACAGCAGTAAGCACAGGGAAATATCTGCTTCTAAATCCAAAACGCAGCTATCTAACAGAATGGTTGTCAATGTGTGCACTCAACTTCCAGAGTTAAACCCGTGTGTGGATTCAGCAGTCTGCAAACACTTTCTGTGCAGAGTCCCAAAACAGGCGTTTTCAGCCCATTACCGGCATATGGAAGAAACAGCAGTAAGCACAGGGAAATATCTGCTTCTAAATCCAAAACGCAGCTATCTAACAGAACGGTTGTCAATGTGTCCACTCAACTTCCAGAGTTAAACCCGTGTGTGGATTCAGCAGTCTGCAAACACTTTCTCTGCAGAGTCCCAAAACAGGCGTTTTCAGCCCATTACCGGCATATGGAAGAAACAGCAGAAAGCACAGGGAAATATCTGCTTCTAAATCCAAAACGCAGCTATCTAACAGAATGGTTGTCAATGTGTGCACTCGACTTCCAGAGTTAAACCCGTGTGAGGATTCAGCAGTCTGCAAACACTTTCTCTGCAGAGTCCTAAAACAGGCGTTTTCAGCCCATTACCGGCATATGGAAGAAACAGCAGTAAGCACAGGGAAATATCTGCTTCTAAATCCAAAACGCAGCTATCTAACAGAACGGTTGTCAATGTGTGCACTCAACTTCCAGAGTTAAACCCGTGTGTGGATTCAGCAGTCTGCAAACACTTTCTGTGCAGAGTCCCAAAACAGGCGTTTTCAGCTCATTACCGGCATATGGAAGAAACAGCAGTAAGCACAGGGAAATATCTGCTTCTAAATCCAAAACGCAGCTATCTAACAGAATGGTTGTCAATGTGTGCACTCAACTTCCAGAGGTAAACCCGTGTGTGGATTCAGCACTCTGCAAACACATTCTGTGCAGAGTCCCAAAACAGGCGTTTTCTGCCCATTACCGGCATATGGAAGAAACAACAGTAAGCACAGGGAAATATCTGTTTCTAAATCCAAAACGCAGCTATCTAACAGAACGGTTGTCAATGTGTGCACTCAACTTCCAGAGTTAAACCCGTGTGTGGATTCAGCAGTCTGCAAACACTTTCTCTGCAGAGTCCCAAAACAGGCGTTTTCAGCCCATTACCGGCATATGGAAGAAACAGCAGTAAGCACAGGGAAATATCTGCTTCTAAATCCAAAACGCAGCTATCTAACAGAACGGTTGTCAATGTGTGCACTCAACTTCCAGAGTTAAACCCGTGTGTGGATTCAGCAGTCTGCAAACACTTTCTCTGCAGAGTCCCAAAACAGGCGTTTTCAGCCCATTACCGGCATATGGAAGAAACAGCAGTAAGCACAGGGAAATATCTGCTTCTAAATCCAAAACGCAGCTATCTAACAGAACGGTTGTCAATGTGTGCACTCAATTTCCAGAGTTAAACCCGTGTGTGGATTCAGCAGTCTGCAAAAACTTTCTCTGCAGAGTCCCAAAACAGGCGTTTTCAGCCCATTACCGGCATATGGAAGAAACAGCAGTAAGCCCTGGGAAATATCTGCTTCTAAATCCAAAACGCAGCTATCTAACAGAACGGTTGTCAATGTGTGCACTCAACTTCCAGAGTTAAACCCGTGTGTGGATTCAACAGTCTGCAAACACTTTCTCTGCAGAGTCCCAAAACAGGCTTTTTCAGCCCATTACCGGCATATGGAAGAAACTGCAGTAAGCACAGGGAAATATCTGCTTCTAAATCCAAAACGCAGCTATCTAACAGAACGGTTGTCAATGTGTGCACTCAACTTCCAGAGTTAAACCCGTGTGTGGATTCAGCAGTCTGCAAACACTTTCTCTGCAGAGTCCCAAAACAGGCGTTTTCAGCCCATTACCGGCATATGGAAGAAACAGCAGTAAGCACAGGGAAATATCTGCTTCTAAATCCAAAACGCAGCTATCTAACAGAACGGTTGTCAATGTGTGCACTCAACTTCCAGAGTTAAACCCGTGTGTGGATTCAGCAGTCTGCAAACACTTTCTCTGCAGAGTCCCAAAACAGGCGTTTTCAGCCCATTACCGGCATATGGAAGAAACAGCAGTAAGCACAGGGAAATATCTGCTTCTAAATCCAAAACGCAGCCATCTAACAGAACGGTTGTCAATGTGTGCACTCAACTTCCAGAGTTAAACCCGTGTGTGGATTCAGCAGTCTGCAAACACTTTCTGTGCAGAGTCCCAAAACAGACGTTTTCAGCCCATTACCGGCATATGGAAGAAACAACAGTAAGCACAGGGAAATATCTGCTTCTAAATCCAAAACGCAGCTATCTAACAGATCGGTTGTCAATGTGTGCACTCAACTTCCAGAGTTAAACCCGTGTGTGGATTCAGCAGTCTGCAAACACTTTCTCTGCAGAGTCCCAAAACAGGCGTTTTCAGCCCATTACCGGCATATGGAAGAAACAGCAGTAAGCACAGGGAAATATCTTCTTCTAAATCCACAACGCAGCTATCTAACAGAACGGTTGTCAATGTGTGCACTCAACTTCCAGAGTTAAACCCGTGTGTGGATTCAGCAGTCTGCAAACACTTTCTCTGCAGAGTCCCAAAACAGGCGTTTTCAGCCCATTACCGGCATATGGAAGAAACAGCAGTAAGCACAGGGAAATATCTGCTTCTAAATCCAAAACGCAGCTATCTAACAGAACGGTTGTCAATGTGTGCACTCAACTTCCAGAGTTAAACCCGTGTGTGGATTCAGCAGTCTGCAAACACTTTCTCTGCAGAGTCCCAAAACAGGCGTTTTCAGCCCATTACCGGCTTATGGAAGAAACTGCAGTAAGCACAGGGAAATATCTGCTTCTAAATCCAAAACGCAGCTATCTAACAGAACGGTTGTAAATGTGTGCACTCAACTTCCAGAGTTAAACCCGTGTGTGGATTCAACAGTCTGCAAACACTTTCTCTGCAGAGTCCCAAAACAGGCGTTTTCAGCCCATTACCGGCATATGGAAGAAACAGCAGTAAGCACAGGGAAATATCTGCTTCTAAATCCAAAACGCAGCTATCTAACAGAACGGTTGTCAATGTGTGCACTCAACTTCCAGAGTTAAACCCGTGTGTGGATTCAGCAGTCTGCAAACACTTTCTCTGCAGAGTCCCAAAACAGGCGTTTTCAGCCCTTTACCGGCATATGGAAGAAACAGCAGTAAGCACAGGGAAATATCTGCTTCTAAATCCAAAACGCAGCTATCTAACAGAACGGTTGTCAATGTGTGCACTCAACTTCCAGAGTTAAACCCTTGTGTGGATTCAGCAGTCTGCAAACACTTTCTCTGCAGAGTCCCAAAACAGGCGTTTTCAGCCCATTACCGGCATATGGAAGAAACAGCAGTAAGCACAGGGAAATATCTGCTTCTAAATCCAAAACGCAGCTATCTAACAGAACGGTTGTCAATGTGTGCACTCAACTTCCAGAGTTAAACCCGTGTGTGGATTCAGCAGTCTGCAAACACTTTCTGTGCAGAGTCCCAAAACAGGCGTTTTGAGCCCATTACCGGCATATGGAAGAAATAGCCGTAAGCACTGGGAAATATCTGCTTCTAAATCCAAAACGCAGCTATCTAACAGAACGGTTGTCAATGTGTGCACTCAACTTCCAGAGTTAAACCGGTGTGTGGATTCAGCAGTCTGCAAACACTTTCTGTGCAGAGTCCCAAAACAGGCGTTTTCAGCTCATTACCGGCATATGGAAGAAACAGCAGTAAGCACAGGGAAATATCTGCTTCTAAATCCAAAACGCAGCTATGTAACAGAACGGTTGTCAATGTGTGCACTCAACTTCCAGAGTTAAACCCGTGTGTGGATTCAGCAGTCTGCAAACACTTTCTGTGCAGAGTCCCAAAACAGGCGTTTTCAGCCCATTACCGGCATATGGAAGAAACAGCAGTAAGCACAGGGAAATATCTGCTTCTAAATCCAAAACGCAGCTATCTAACAGAACGCTTGTCAATGTGTGCACTCAACTTCCAGAGTTAAACCCGTGTGTGGATTCAGCAGTCTGCAAACACTTTCTGTGCAGAGTCCCAAAACAGGCGTTTTCAGCCCATTACCGGCATATGGAAGAAACAGCAGTAAGCACAGGGAAATATCTGCTTCTAAATCCAAAACGCAGCTATCTAACAGAACGGTTGTCAATGTGTGCACTCGACTTCCAGAGTTAAACCCGTGGGAGGATTCAGCAGTCTGCAAACACTTTCTCTGCAGAGTCCCAAAACAGGCGTTTTCAGCCCATTACCGGCATATGGAAGAAACAGCAGTAAGCACAGGGAAATATCTGCTTCTAAATCCAAAACGCAGCTATGTAACAGAACGGTTGTCAATGTGTGCACTCAATTTCCAGAGTTAAACCCGTGTGTGGATTCAGCAGTCTGCAAACACTTTCTCTGCAGAGTCCCAAAACAGGCGTTTTCAGCCCATTACCGGCATATGGAAGAAACAGCAGTAAGCCCTGGGAAATATCTGCTTCTAAATCCAAAACGCAGCTATCTAACAGAACGGTTGTCAATGTGTGCACTCAACTTCCAGAGTTAAACCCGTGTGTGGATTCAGCAGTCTGCAAACACTTTCTGTGCAGAGTCCCAAAACAGGCGTTTTCAGCCCATTACCGGCATATGGAAGAAACAGCAGTAAGCACAGGGAAATATCTGCTTCTAAATCCAAAACGAAGCTATCTAACAGAACGGTTGTCAATGTGTCCACTCAACTTCCAGAGTTAAACCCGTGTGTGGATTCAGCAGTCTGCAAACACTTTCTCTGCAGAGTCCCAAAACAGGCGTTTTCAGCCCATTACCGGCATATGGAAGAAACAGCAGTAAGCACAGGGAAATATCTGCTTCTAAATCCAAAACGCAGCTATCTAACAGAACGGTTGTCAATGTGTGCACTCGACTTCCAGAGTTAAACCCGTGTGAGGATTCAGCAGTCTGCAAACACTTTCTCTGCAGAGTCCCAAAACAGGCGTTTTCAGCCCATTACCGGCATATGGAAGAAACAGCAGTAAGCACAGGGAAATATCTGCTTCTAAATCCAAAACGCAGCTATCTAACAGAACGGTTGTCAATGTGTGCACTCAATTTTCAGAGTTAAACCCGTGTGTGGATTCAGCAGTCTGCAAACACTTTCTCTGCAGAGTCCCAAAACAGGCGTTTTCAGCCCATTACCGGCATATGGAAGAAACAGCAGTAAGCCCTGGGAAATATCTGCTTCTAAATCCAAAACGCAGCTATCTAACAGAACGGTTGTCAATGTGTGCACTCAACTTCCAGAGTTAAACCTGTGTGTGGATTCAGCAGTCTGCAAACACTTTCTCTGCAGAGTCCCAAAACAGGCGTTTTCAGCCCATTACCGGCATATGGAAGAAACAGCAGTAAGCACAGGGAAATATCTGCTTCTAAATCCAAAACGCAGCTATCTAACAGAACGGTTGTCAATGTGTGCACTCAACTTCCAGAGTTAAACCCGTGTGTGGATTCAGCAGTCTGCAAACACTTTCTGTGCAGAGTCCCAAAACAGGCGTTTTCAGCCCATTACCGGCATATGGAAGAAACAGCAGTAAGCACAGGGAAATATCTGCTTCTAAATCCAAAACGAAGCTATCTAACAGAACGGTTGTCAATGTGTCCACTCAACTTCCAGAGTTAAACCCGTGTGTGGATTCAGCAGTCTGCAAACACTTTCTCTGCAGAGTCCCAAAACAGGCGTTTTCAGCCCATTACCGGCATATGGAAGAAACAGCAGAAAGCACAGGGAAATATCTGCTTCTAAATCCAAAACGCAGCTATCTAACAGAACGGTTGTCAATGTGTGCACTCGACTTCCAGAGTTAAACCCGTGTGAGGATTCAGCAGTCTGCAAACACTTTCTCTGCAGAGTCCCAAAACAGGCGTTTTCAGCCCATTACCGGCATATGGAAGAAACAGCAGTAAGCACAGGGAAATATCTGCTTCTAAATCCAAAACGCAGCTATCTAACAGAACGGTTGTCAATGTGTGCACTCAACTTCCAGAGTTAAACCCGTGTGTGGATTCAGCAGTCTGCAAACACTTTCTGTGCAGAGTCCCAAAACAGGCGTTTTCAGCTCATTACCGGCATATGGAAGAAACAGCAGTAAGCACAGGGAAATATCTGCTTCTAAATCCAAAACGCAGCTATCTAACAGAATGGTTGTCAATGTGTGCACTCAACTTCCAGAGTTAAACCCGTGTGTGGATTCAGCAGTCTGCAAACACTTTCTGTGCAGAGTCCCAAAACAGGCGTTTTCAGCCCATTACCGGCATATGGAAGAAACAGCAGTAAGCACAGGGAAATATCTGCTTCTAAATCCAAAACGCAGCTATCTAACAGAACGGTTGTCAATGTGTCCACTCAACTTCCAGAGTTAAACCCGTGTGTGGATTCAGCAGTCTGCAAACACTTTCTCTGCAGAGTCCCAAAACAGGCGTTTTCAGCCCATTACCGGCATATGGAAGAAACAGCAGAAAGCACAGGGAAATATCTGCTTCTAAATCCAAAACGCAGCTATCTAACAGAATGGTTGTCCATGTGTGCACTCGACTTCCAGAGTTAAACCCGTGTGAGGATTCAGCAGTCTGCAAACACTTTCTCTGCAGAGTCCTAAAACAGGCGTTTTCAGCCCATTACCGGCATATGGAAGAAACAGCAGTAAGCACAGGGAAATATCTGCTTCTAAATCCAAAACGCAGCTATCTAACAGAACGGTTGTCAATGTGTGCACTCAACTTCCAGAGTTAAACCCGTGTGTGGATTCAGCAGTCTGCAAACACTTTCTGTGCAGAGTCCCAAAACAGGCGTTTTCAGCTCATTACCGGCATATGGAAGAAACAGCAGTAAGCACAGGGAAATATCTGCTTCTAAATCCAAAACGCAGCTATCTAACAGAATGGTTGTCAATGTGTGCACTCAACTTCCAGAGGTAAACCCGTGTGTGGATTCAGCACTCTGCAAACACATTCTGTGCAGAGTCCCAAAACAGGCGTTTTCTGCCCATTACCGGCATATGGAAGAAACAACAGTAAGCACAGGGAAATATCTGTTTCTAAATCCAAAACGCAGCTATCTAACAGAACGGTTGTCAATGTGTGCACTCAACTTCCAGAGTTAAACCCGTGTGTGGATTCAGCAGTCTGCAAACACTTTCTCTGCAGAGTCCCAAAACAGGCGTTTTCAGCCCATTACCGGCATATGGAAGAAACAGCAGTAAGCACAGGGAAATATCTGCTTCTAAATCCAAAACGCAGCTATCTAACAGAACGGTTGTCAATGTGTGCACTCAACTTCCAGAGTTAAACCCGTGTGTGGATTCAGCAGTCTGCAAACACTTTCTCTGCAGAGTCCCAAAACAGGCGTTTTCAGCCCATTACCGGCATATGGAAGAAACAGCAGTAAGCACAGGGAAATATCTGCTTCTAAATCCAAAACGCAGCTATCTAACAGAACGGTTGTCAATGTGTGCACTCAATTTCCAGAGTTAAACCCGTGTGTGGATTCAGCAGTCTGCAAAAACTTTCTCTGCAGAGTCCCAAAACAGGCGTTTTCAGCCCATTACCGGCATATGGAAGAAACAGCAGTAAGCCCTGGGAAATATCTGCTTCTAAATCCAAAACGCAGCTATCTAACAGAACGGTTGTCAATGTGTGCACTCAACTTCCAGAGTTAAACCCGTGTGTGGATTCAACAGTCTGCAAACACTTTCTCTGCAGAGTCCCAAAACAGGCTTTTTCAGCCCATTACCGGCATATGGAAGAAACTGCAGTAAGCACAGGGAAATATCTGCTTCTAAATCCAAAACGCAGCTATCTAACAGAACGGTTGTCAATGTGTGCACTCAACTTCCAGAGTTAAACCCTTGTGTGGATTCAGCAGTCTGCAAACACTTTCTCTGCAGAGTCCCAAAACAGGCGTTTTCAGCCCATTACCGGCATATGGAAGAAACAGCAGTAAGCACAGGGAAATATCTGCTTCTAAATCCAAAACGCAGCTATCTAACAGAACGGTTGTCAATGTGTGCACTCAACTTCCAGAGTTAAACCCGTGTGTGGATTCAGCAGTCTGCAAACACTTTCTGTGCAGAGTCCCAAAACAGGCGTTTTGAGCCCATTACCGGCATATGGAAGAAATAGCCGTAAGCACTGGGAAATATCTGCTTCTAAATCCAAAACGCAGCTATCTAACAGAACGGTTGTCAATGTGTGCACTCAACTTCCAGAGTTAAACCGGTGTGTGGATTCAGCAGTCTGCAAACACTTTCTGTGCAGAGTCCCAAAACAGGCGTTTTCAGCTCATTACCGGCATATGGAAGAAACAGCAGTAAGCACAGGGAAATATCTGCTTCTAAATCCAAAACGCAGCTATCTAACAGAACGGTTGTCAATGTGTGCACTCAATTTCCAGAGTTAAACCCGTGTGTGGATTCAGCAGTCTGCAAAAACTTTCTCTGCAGAGTCCCAAAACAGGCGTTTTCAGCCCATTACCGGCATATGGAAGAAACAGCAGTAAGCCCTGGGAAATATCTGCTTCTAAATCCAAAACGCAGCTATCTAACAGAACGGTTGTCAATGTGTGCACTCAACTTCCAGAGTTAAACCCGTGTGTGGATTCAACAGTCTGCAAACACTTTCTCTGCAGAGTCCCAAAACAGGCTTTTTCAGCCCATTACCGGCATATGGAAGAAACTGCAGTAAGCACAGGGAAATATCTGCTTCTAAATCCAAAACGCAGCTATCTAACAGAACGGTTGTCAATGTGTGCACTCAACTTCCAGAGTTAAACCCTTGTGTGGATTCAGCAGTCTGCAAACACTTTCTCTGCAGAGTCCCAAAACAGGCGTTTTCAGCCCATTACCGGCATATGGAAGAAACAGCAGTAAGCACAGGGAAATATCTGCTTCTAAATCCAAAACGCAGCTATCTAACAGAACGGTTGTCAATGTGTGCACTCAACTTCCAGAGTTAAACCCGTGTGTGGATTCAGCAGTCTGCAAACACTTTCTGTGCAGAGTCCCAAAACAGGCGTTTTGAGCCCATTACCGGCATATGGAAGAAATAGCCGTAAGCACTGGGAAATATCTGCTTCTAAATCCAAAACGCAGCTATCTAACAGAACGGTTGTCAATGTGTGCACTCAACTTCCAGAGTTAAACCGGTGTGTGGATTCAGCAGTCTGCAAACACTTTCTGTGCAGAGTCCCAAAACAGGCGTTTTCAGCTCATTACCGGCATATGGAAGAAACAGCAGTAAGCACAGGGAAATATCTGCTTCTAAATCCAAAACGCAGCTATCTAACAGAACGGTTGTCAATGTGTGCTCTCAACTTCCAGAGTTAAACCCGTGTGTGGATTCAGCAGTCTGCAAACACTTTCTGTGCAGAGTCCCCAAAACAGGCGTTTTCAGCCCATTACCGGCATATGGAAGAAACAGCAGTAAGCACAGGGAAATATCTGCTTCTAAATCCAAAACGCAGCTATCTAACAGAACGCTTGTCAATGTGTGCACTCAACTTCCAGAGTTAAACCCGTGTGTGGATTCAGCAGTCTGCAAACACTTTCTGTGCAGAGTCCCAAAACAGGCGTTTTCAGCCCATTACCGGCATATGGAAGAAACAGCAGTAAGCACAGGGAAATATCTGCTTCTAAATCCAAAACGCAGCTATCTAACAGAACGGTTGTCAATGTGTGCACTCGACTTCCAGAGTTAAACCCGTGGGAGGATTCAGCAGTCTGCAAACACTTTCTCTGCAGAGTCCCAAAACAGGCGTTTTCAGCCCATTACCGGCATATGGAAGAAACAGCAGTAAGCACAGGGAAATATCTGCTTCTAAATCCAAAACGCAGCTATGTAACAGAACGGTTGTCAATGTGTGCACTCAATTTCCAGAGTTAAACCCGTGTGTGGATTCAGCAGTCTGCAAACACTTTCTCTGCAGAGTCCCAAAACAGGCGTTTTCAGCCCATTACCGGCATATGGAAGAAACAGCAGTAAGCCCTGGGAAATATCTGCTTCTAAATCCAAAACGCAGCTATCTAACAGAACGGTTGTCAATGTGTGCACTCAACTTCCAGAGTTAAACCCGTGTGTGGATTCAGCAGTCTGCAAACACTTTCTGTGCAGAGTCCCAAAACAGGCGTTTTCAGCCCATTACCGGCATATGGAAGAAACAGCAGTAAGCACAGGGAAATATCTGCTTCTAAATCCAAAACGAAGCTATCTAACAGAACGGTTGTCAATGTGTCCACTCAACTTCCAGAGTTAAACCCGTGTGTGGATTCAGCAGTCTGCAAACACTTTCTCTGCAGAGTCCCAAAACAGGCGTTTTCAGCCCATTACCGGCATATGGAAGAAACAGCAGTAAGCACAGGGAAATATCTGCTTCTAAATCCAAAACGCAGCTATCTAACAGAACGGTTGTCAATGTGTGCACTCGACTTCCAGAGTTAAACCCGTGTGAGGATTCAGCAGTCTGCAAACACTTTCTCTGCAGAGTCCCAAAACAGGCGTTTTCAGCCCATTACCGGCATATGGAAGAAACAGCAGTAAGCACAGGGAAATATCTGCTTCTAAATCCAAAACGCAGCTATCTAACAGAACGGTTGTCAATGTGTGCACTCAATTTTCAGAGTTAAACCCGTGTGTGGATTCAGCAGTCTGCAAACACTTTCTCTGCAGAGTCCCAAAACAGGCGTTTTCAGCCCATTACCGGCATATGGAAGAAACAGCAGTAAGCCCTGGGAAATATCTGCTTCTAAATCCAAAACGCAGCTATCTAACAGAACGGTTGTCAATGTGTGCACTCAACTTCCAGAGTTAAACCTGTGTGTGGATTCAGCAGTCTGCAAACACTTTCTCTGCAGAGTCCCAAAACAGGCGTTTTCAGCCCATTACCGGCATATGGAAGAAACAGCAGTAAGCACAGGGAAATATCTGCTTCTAAATCCAAAACGCAGCTATCTAACAGAACGGTTGTCAATGTGTGCACTCAACTTCCAGAGTTAAACCCGTGTGTGGATTCAGCAGTCTGCAAACACTTTCTGTGCAGAGTCCCAAAACAGGCGTTTTCAGCCCATTACCGGCATATGGAAGAAACAGCAGTAAGCACAGGGAAATATCTGCTTCTAAATCCAAAACGAAGCTATCTAACAGAACGGTTGTCAATGTGTCCACTCAACTTCCAGAGTTAAACCCGTGTGTGGATTCAGCAGTCTGCAAACACTTTCTCTGCAGAGTCCCAAAACAGGCGTTTTCAGCCCATTACCGGCATATGGAAGAAACAGCAGAAAGCACAGGGAAATATCTGCTTCTAAATCCAAAACGCAGCTATCTAACAGAACGGTTGTCAATGTGTCCACTCAACTTCCAGAGTTAAACCCGTGTGTGGATTCAGCAGTCTGCAAACACTTTCTCTGCAGAGTCCCAAAACAGGCGTTTTCAGCCCATTACCGGCATATGGAAGAAACAGCAGAAAGCACAGGGAAATATCTGCTTCTAAATCCAAAACGCAGCTATCTAACAGAATGGTTGTCAATGTGTGCACTCGACTTCCAGAGTTAAACCCGTGTGAGGATTCAGCAGTCTGCAAACACTTTCTCTGCAGAGTCCCAAAACAGGCGTTTTCAGCCCATTACCGGCATATGGAAGAAACAGCAGTAAGCACAGGGAAATATCTGCTTCTAAATCCAAAACGCAGCTATCTAACAGAACGGTTGTCAATGTGTGCACTCAACTTCCAGAGTTAAACCCGTGTGTGGATTCAGCAGTCTGCAAACACTTTCTGTGCAGAGTCCCAAAACAGGCGTTTTCAGCTCATTACCGGCATATGGAAGAAACAGCAGTAAGCACAGGGAAATATCTGCTTCTAAATCCAAAACGCAGCTATCTAACAGAATGGTTGTCAATGTGTGCACTCAACTTCCAGAGGTAAACCCGTGTGTGGATTCAGCACTCTGCAAACACATTCTGTGCAGAGTCCCAAAACAGGCGTTTTCTGCCCATTACCGGCATATGGAAGAAACAACAGTAAGCACAGGGAAATATCTGTTTCTAAATCCAAAACGCAGCTATCTAACAGAACGGTTGTCAATGTGTGCACTCAACTTCCAGAGTTAAACCCGTGTGTGGATTCAGCAGTCTGCAAACACTTTCTCTGCAGAGTCCCAAAACAGGCGTTTTCAGCCCATTACCGGCATATGGAAGAAACAGCAGTAAGCACAGGGAAATATCTGCTTCTAAATCCAAAACGCAGCTATCTAACAGAACGGTTGTCAATGTGTGCACTCAACTTCCAGAGTTAAACCCGTGTGTGGATTCAGCAGTCTGCAAACACTTTCTCTGCAGAGTCCCAAAACAGGCGTTTTCAGCCCATTACCGGCATATGGAAGAAACAGCAGTAAGCACAGGGAAATATCTGCTTCTAAATCCAAAACGCAGCTATCTAACAGAACGGTTGTCAATGTGTGCACTCAATTTCCAGAGTTAAACCCGTGTGTGGATTCAGCAGTCTGCAAAAACTTTCTCTGCAGAGTCCCAAAACAGGCGTTTTCAGCCCATTACCGGCATATGGAAGAAACAGCAGTAAGCCCTGGGAAATATCTGCTTCTAAATCCAAAACGCAGCTATCTAACAGAACGGTTGTCAATGTGTGCACTCAACTTCCAGAGTTAAACCCGTGTGTGGATTCAACAGTCTGCAAACACTTTCTCTGCAGAGTCCCAAAACAGGCTTTTTCAGCCCATTACCGGCATATGGAAGAAACTGCAGTAAGCACAGGGAAATATCTGCTTCTAAATCCAAAACGCAGCTATCTAACAGAACGGTTGTCAATGTGTGCACTCAACTTCCAGAGTTAAACCCGTGTGTGGATTCAGCAGTCTGCAAACACTTTCTCTGCAGAGTCCCAAAACAGGCGTTTTCAGCCCATTACCGGAATATGGAAGAAACAGCAGTAAGCACAGGGAAATATCTGCTTCTAAATCCAAAACGCAGCTATCTAACAGAACGGTTGTCAATGTGTGCACTCAACTTCCAGAGTTAAACCCGTGTGTGGATTCAGCAGTCTGCAAACACTTTCTCTGCAGAGTCCCAAAACAGGCGTTTTCAGCCCATTACCGGCATATGGAAGAAACAGCAGTAAGCACAGGGAAATATCTGCTTCTAAATCCAAAACGCAGCCATCTAACAGAACGGTTGTCAATGTGTGCACTCAACTTCCAGAGTTAAACCCGTGTGTGGATTCAGCAGTCTGCAAACACTTTCTGTGCAGAGTCCCAAAACAGACGTTTTCAGCCCATTACCGGCATATGGAAGAAACAACAGTAAGCACAGGGAAATATCTGCTTCTAAATCCAAAACGCAGCTATCTAACAGATCGGTTGTCAATGTGTGCACTCAACTTCCAGAGTTAAACCCGTGTGTGGATTCAGCAGTCTGCAAACACTTTCTCTGCAGAGTCCCAAAACAGGCGTTTTCAGCCCATTACCGGCATATGGAAGAAACAGCAGTAAGCACAGGGAAATATCTTCTTCTAAATCCACAACGCAGCTATCTAACAGAACGGTTGTCAATGTGTGCACTCAACTTCCAGAGTTAAACCCGTGTGTGGATTCAGCAGTCTGCAAACACTTTCTCTGCAGAGTCCCAAAACAGGCGTTTTCAGCCCATTACCGGCATATGGAAGAAACAGCAGTAAGCACAGGGAAATATCTGCTTCTAAATCCAAAACGCAGCTATCTAACAGAACGGTTGTCAATGTGTGCACTCAACTTCCAGAGTTAAACCCGTGTGTGGATTCAGCAGTCTGCAAACACTTTCTCTGCAGTGTCCCAAAACAGGCGTTTTCAGCCCATTACCGATATATGGAAGAAACAGCAGTAAGCACAGGGAAATATCTGCTTCTAAATCCAAAACGCAGCTATCTAACAGAACGGTTGTCCATGTGTGCACTCAACTTCCAGAGTTAAACCCGTGTGTGGATTCAGCAGTCTGCAAACACTTTCTGTGCAGAGTCCCAAAACAGGCGTTTTCAGCCCATTACCGGCATATGGAACAAACAGCAGTAAGCACAGGGAAATACCTGCTTCTAAATCCAAAACGCAGCTATCTAACAGAACGGTTGTCAATGTGTGCACTCAACTTCCAGAGTTAAACCCGTGTGTGGATTCAGCAGTCTGCAAACACTTTCTGTGCAGAGTCCCAAAACAGGCATTTTCAGCCCATTACCGGCATACGGAAGAAACAGCAGTAAGCACAGGGAAATATCTGCTTCTAAATCCAAAACGCAGCTATCTAACAGAACGGTTGTCAATGCTTGCACTCAACTTCCAGAGTTAAACCCGTGTGTGTATTCAGCAGTCTGCAAACACTTTCTCTGCAGAGTCCCAAAACAGGCGTTTTCAGCCCATTACCGGCATATGGAAGAAAACAGAAGTAAGCACAGGGAAATATCTGCTTCTAAATCCAAAACCCAGCTATCTAACAGAACGGTTGTCAATGTGTGCACTCAAATTCCAGAGTTAAACCCGTGTGTGGATTCAGCAGTCTGCAAACACTTTCTCTGCAGAGTCCCAAAACAGGCGTTTTCAGCCCATTACCGGCATATGGAAGAAAGTGCAGTAAGCACAGGGAAATATCTGCTTCTAAATCCAAAACGCAGCTATCTAACAGAACGGTTGTCAATGTGTGCACTCAACTTCCAGAGTTAAACCCGTGTGTGGATTCAGCAGTCTGCAAACACTTTCTCTGCAGAGTCCCAAAACAGGCGTTTTCAGCCCATTACCGGCATATGGAAGAAACAGCAGTAAGCACTGGGAAATATCTGCTTCTAAATCCAAAACGCAGCTATCTAACAGAACGGTTGTCAATGTGTGCACTCAACTTCCAGAGTTAAACCCGTGTGTGGATTCAGCAGTCTGCAAACACTTTCTCTGCAGAGTCCCAAAACTGGCGTTTTCAGCCCATTACCGGCATATGGAAGAAACAGCAGTAAGCACAGGGAAATATCTGCTTCTGAATCCAAAACGCAGCTATCTAACAGAACGGTTGTCAATGTGTGCACTCAACTTCCAGAGTTAAACCCGTGTGTGGATTCAGCAGTCTGCAAACACTTTCTCTGCAGAGTCCCAAACAGGGGTTTTCAGCCCATTACCGGCATATGGAAGAAGCAGCAGTAAGCAGTGGGAAATATCTGCTTCTAAATCCAAAACGCAGCTATCTAACAGAACGGTTGTCAATGTGTGCACTCAACTTCCAGAGTTAAACCCGTGTGTGGATTCAGTAGTCTGCAAACACTTTCTCTGCAGAGTCCCAAAACAGGCGTTTTCAGCCCATTACCGGCATATGGAAGAAACAGCAGTAAGCACAGGGAAATATCTGCTTCTAAATCCAAAACGCAGCTATCTAACAGAACGGTTGTCAATGTGTGCACACAACTTCCAGAGTTAAACCCGTGTGTGGATTCAGCAGTCTGCAAACACTTTCTCTGCAGAGTCCCAAAACAGGCGTTTTCAGCCCATTACCGGCATATGGAAGAAACTGCAATAAGCACAGGGAAATATCTGCTTCTAAATCCAAAACGCAGCTATCTAGCAGAACGGTTGTCAATGTGTACACTCAACTTCCAGAGTTAAACCCGTGTGTGGATTCAGCAGTCTGCAAACCCTTTCTCTGCAGAGTCCCAAAACAGGCGTTTTCAGCCCATTACCGGCATACGGAAGAAACAGCAGTAAGCACAGGGAAATATCTGCTTCTAAATCCAAAACGCAGCTATCTAACAGAACGGTTGTCAATGTGTGCACTCAACTTCCAGAGTTAAACCCGTGTGTGGATTCAGCAGTCTGCAAACACTTTCTCTGCAGAGTCCCAAAACAGGCGTTTTCAGCCCATTACCGGCATATGGAAGAAACAGCAGTAAGCACAGGGAAATATCTGCTTCTAAATCCAAAACGCAGCTATCTAACAGAACGGTTGTCAATGTGTCCACTCAACTTCCAGAGTTAAACCCGTGTGTGGATTCAGCAGTCTGCAAACACTTTCTCTGCAGAGTCCCAAAACAGGCGTTTTCAGCCCATTACCGGCATATGGAAGAAACAGCAGTAAGCACTGGGAAATATCTGCTTCTAAATCCAAAACGCAGCTATCTAACAGAACGGTTGTCAATGTGTGCACTCAACTTCCAGAGTTAAACCCGTGTGTGGATTCAGCAGTCTGCAAACACTTTCTCTGCAGAGTCCCAAAACAGGCGTTTTCAGCCCATTACCGGCATATGGAAGAAACAGCAGTAAGCACAGGGAAATATCTGCTTCTAAATCCAAAACGCAGCTATCTAACAGAACGGTTGTCAATGTGTGCACTCAACTTCCAGAGTTAAACCCGTGTGTGGATTCAGCAGTCTGCAAACACTTTCTCTGCAGAGTCCCAAAACAGGCGTTTTCAGCCCATTACTGGCATATGGAAGAAACAGCAGTAAGCACAGGGAAATATCTGCTTCTAAATCCAAAACGCAGCTATCTAACAGAACGGTTGTCAATGTGTGCACTCAACTTCCAGAGTTAAACCCGTGTGTGGATTCAGCAGTCTGCAAACACTTTCTGTGCAGAGTCCCAAAAAAGGCGTTTTCAGCCCATTACCGGCATATGGAAGAAACTGCAGTAAGCACAGGGAAATATCTGCTTCTAAATCCAAAACGCAGCTATCTAACAGAACGGTTGTCAATGTGTGCACTCAACTTCCAGAGTTAAACCCGTGTGTGGATTCAGCAGTCTGCAAACACTTTCTCTGCAGAGACCCAAAACAGGCGTTTTCAGCCCATTACCGGCATATGGAAGAAACGGCATTAGGCACAGGGAAATATCTGCTTCTAAATCCAAAACGCAGCTATCTAACAGTACGGTTGTCAATGTGTGCACTCAATTTCCAGAGTTAAACCCGTGTGTGGATTCAGCAGTCTGCAAACACTTTCTGTGCAGAGTCTGAAAACAGGCCTTTCCGGCCCAGTACCGGCATATATAAGAAAGAGCATTAAGACTGCGTCTAAAACTCAGAAGGAACGTTTCTTTCAACCTCCTCGGCCGTGTATTCTTTGACCTAAGGGAGTTTAATCTATGTTTGGATTCAGCGAGATAGAAACACGTTTATTCTAGGAGCTGTCTTTGGATATTCCAGAATGAATGGGCGTATATGCTGTAAAGAGAAATATCTGTTTCTAAAACCAAAATGGATCTATCTAGCAGAGTGGTTGTGAATGTGTGCCTTTGGCTTAAAGAGGTAAACTGCTCTTCTCATGCAGCACTTTAGAAACCCTTTATATGCAAATTCTCATACAGGCCTTTCCAGCAAAACAGCAGCCTAAAGGAAATAGCAGTAAGCCTACATCTTTAACATGGAAGAAACTGTTTTCAAACTGCTCTGCTGTGTGTTCATTCATATAAGAGACTTGAATATATGTTCAGATTCAGCTAATTAGCAACACGTTTCTTCCAGGAGCTGTGTTTGCCTATTCCAGAGTATACTGGAGTATAAGATGTAAAGACAAATGTCTCGTTCCAAAAGAAAAACGGATGATCTAATGGAACGGTTGTCAATGTGTGCATTCAACTTACTGAGCTAAACTGCTGTTTGTATGCAGCAGTTTAGAAAACATTTCTGTGTAGATTCTCAAACAGACATTTTCAGCAAAATACCGGCCTATAAGAAATAGCAGTAAGACTGCGTCTAAAACTCAGAGGGAACGTTTCTTTCAAACTGCTCTGCAGTGTGTTCGTTCACCAAAGGTCGTTGAATCTATGTTTGGATTCAGCGAGTTTGAAACACGTTTATTCTAGGAGCTGCATTTCGATATTCCAGAGTGTATGGGAGTAAATGCTGTAAAGAGAAATATCTGTTTCTAAAACCAAAACGGAGCTATCTAACAGAATGGTTGTGAATGTGTGCATTCAACTTAAAGGGTTAATCTGCTCTTCTTAGGCAGCAGTTTAGAAACCCTTTATATGCAAATTCTAAAATCAACATTTGCAGCAAAACACCAGCCTAAAAGAAGTAGCAGTAAGACTGCATCTATAACATAGAAGAAACGTTTTCTTCAAAATGCTCTGCTCTGTGTTCATTCACCTAAGAGTCTTGAGTATATGTTCAGATTCAGCGAGTAAGAAACACGTTTCTTCCAGGAGCTGCATTTGCATATTCCAGAGTGTACTGGAGTATAAGGTTTAAAGTGAAATATCTGGTTCTAAAACAAACACGGAGCCATCTAACAGAATGGTTGTCACTGTGTGCATTCAGCTTATTGAGATAAACTGTTGTTTCTATGCAGCAGTTTAGAAAAGATTTTTGTGCAGATTCTAAAACAGACATACCCAGCAAAATACCGGCCTCTAAGAAATAGCAATAAGACTGCGTCTAAAACTCAAATAAAACGTTTCTTTCAAACTGCTGTGCTGTGTGTTCGCTCACCTAAGGGAGTTGAATCTATGTTTAGATTCAGCGACTTAGAAACACGTCTATTCTGGGAGCTGCGTTTGGCTATTCCAGAATGAATGGGAGTATATGCTGTAACTAGAAACACAGGCTTCTAAAACCAAAACGGAGCTAGCTAACAGAATGATTGTGAATGAGGGCATTCAACTTAACGAATTAAACTGCTCCACTTATGCAGCAGTTTACAAACCATTTATATGGAAATTCTAAAACCAACATTTCCAGGAAAACACCAGCCTAAAAGCAATAGCAGTAACAGTGCATCTATAACATGGAAGAAATGTTTTTTTCCAACTCCTCTGCTGTGTGTTCATTCACCTAAGAGACTTCAATATATGCTCAGATTCAGCGAGTTACAAACACGTTTCTTCCAGGAGCTGCGTTTGCATATATCAGAGTGTACTGGGGTACAAGGTGAAAAGGGAAATATCTGATTATACGCAGAAACCCGTTTATTTTAGGAGCTGCGTTTGGATATTCCAGAGTGAATGAGAGTATATGCTGTAAAGAGAAATAACTTCTTCTAAAACCAAAAGGCAGCTATCCAACTGAACGGTTGTCAATGCGTGCATTCACCTTCCAGAGTTGAACCCGTGTGTGGATTCAGCAGTCTGCAAACACTTTCTCTGCAGAGTCCCAAAACAGGGGTTTTCAGCCCATTACCGGCATATGGAAGAAACAGCAGTAAGCACAGGGAAATATCTGCTTCTAAATCCAAAACGCAGCTATCTAACTGAACGGTTGTCAATGTGTGCACTCAACTTCCAGAGTCAAACCCATGTGTGGATTCAGCAGTCTGCAAACACTTTCTCTGCAGAGTCCCAAAACAGGCGTTTTCAGCCCATTACCGGCATATGGAAGAAACAGCAGTAAGCACAGGGAAATATCTTCTTCTAAATCCACAACGCAGCTACCTAACAGAACGGTTGTCAATGTGTGCACTCAACTTCCAGAGTTAAACCCGTGTGTGGATTCAGCAGTCTGCAAACACTTTCTCTGCTGAGTCCCAAAACAGGCGTTTTCAGCCCATTACCGGCATATGGAAGAAACAGCAGTAAGCACAGGGAAATATCTGCTTCTAAATCCAAAACGCAGCTATCTATTAGAACGGTTGTCAATGTGTGCACTCAACTTCCAGAGTTAAACCCGTGTGTGGATTCAGCAGTCAGCAAACACTTTCTCTGCAGAGTCCCAAAACAGGCGTTTTCAGCCCATTACCGGCATATGGAAGAAACTGCAGTAAGCACAGGGAAATATCTGCTTCTAAATCCAAAACGCAGCTATCTAACAGAACGGTTGTCAATGTGTGCACTCAATTTCCAGAGTTAAACCCGTGTGAGGATTCAGCAGTCTGCAAACACTTTCTCTGCAGAGTCCCAAAACAGGCGTTTTCAGCCCATTACCGGCATATGGAAGAAGCAGCAGTAAGCACAGGGAAATATCTGCTTCTAAATCCAAAACGCAGCTATCTAACAGAACGGTTGTCAATGTGTGCACTCAACTTCCAGAGTTAAACCCGTGTGTGGATTCAGCAGTCTGCAAACACTTTCTCTGCAGAGTCCCAAAACAGGCGTTTTCAGCCCATTACCGGCATATGGAAGAAACTGCAGTAAGCACAGGGAAATATCTGCTTCTAAATCCAAAACGCAGCTATCTAACAGAACGGTTGTCAATGTGTGCACTCAACTTCCAGAGTTAAACCCGTGTGTGGATTCAGCAGTCTGCAAACACTTTCTCTGCAGAGTCCCAAAACAGGCGTTTTCAGCCCATTACCGGCATATGGAAGAAACAGCAGTAAGCACAGGGAAATATCTGCTTCTAAATCCACAACGCAGCTATCTAACAGAACGGTTGTCAATGTGTGCACTCAACTTCCAGAGTTAAACCCGTGTGTGGATTCAGCAGTCTGCAAACACTTTCTCTGCAGAGTCCCAAAACAGGCGTTTTCAGCCCATTACCGGCATATGGAAGAAACAGCAGTAAGCACAGGGAAATATCTGCTTCTAAATCCAAAACGCAGCTATCTAACAGAACGGTTGTCAATGTGTGCACTCAACTTCCAGAGTTAAACCCGTGTGTGGATTCAGCACTCTGCAAACACTTTCTGTGCAGAGTCCCAAAACAGGCGTTTTCAGCCCATTACCGGCATATGGAAGAAACAGCAGTAAGCACAGGGAAATATCTGCTTCTAAATCCAAAACGCAGCTATCTAACATAACGGTTGTCAATGTGTGCACTCAACTTCCAGAGTTAAACCCGTGTGTGGATTCAGCAGTCTGCAAACACTTTCTCTGCAGAGTCCCAAAACAGGCGTTTTCAGCCCATTACCGGCATATGAAAGAAACAGCAGTAAGCACAGGGAAATATCTGCTTCTAAATCCAAAACGCAGCTATCTAACAGAACGGTTGTCAATGTGTGCACTCGACTTCCAGAGTTAAACCCGTGTGAGGATTCAGCAGTCTGCAAACACTTTCTGTGCAGAGTCCCAAAACAGGCGTTTTCAGCCCATTACCGGCATATGGAAGAAACAGCAGTAAGCACAGGGAAATATCTGCTTCTAAATCCACAACGCAGCTATCTAACAGAACGGTTGTCAATGTGTGCACTCAACTTCCAGAGTTAAACCCGTGTGTGGATTCAGCAGTCTGCAAACACTTTCTCTGCAGAGTCCCAAAACAGGCGTTTTCAGCCCATTACCGGCATATGGAAGAAACAGCAGTAAGCACAGGGAAATATCTGCTTCTAAATCCAAAACGCAGCTATCTAACAGAACGGTTGTCAATGTGTGCACTCAACTTCCAGAGTTAAACCCGTGTGTGGATTCAGCAGTCTGCAAACACTTTCTGTGCAGAGTCCCAAAACAGGCGTTTTCAGCCCATTACCGGCATATGGAAGAAACAGCAGTAAGCACAGGGAAATATCTGCTTCTAAATCCAAAACGCAGCTATCTAACAGAACGGTTGTAAATGTGTACACTCAACTTCCAGAGTTAAACCCGTGTGTGGATTCAACAGTCTGCAAACACTTTCTCTGCAGAGTCCCAAAACAGGCGTTTTCAGCCCATTACCGGCATATGGAAGAAACTGCAGTAAGCACAGGGAAATATCTGCTTCTAAATCCAAAACGCAGCTATCTAACAGAACGGTTGTCAATGTGTGCACTCAACTTCCAGAGTTAAACCCGTGTGTGGATTCAGCAGTCTGCAAACACTTTCTCTGCAGAGTCCCAAAACAGGCGTTTTCAGCCCATTACCGGCATATGGAAGAAACAGCAGTAAGCACAGGGAAATATCTGCTTCTAAATCCAAAACGCAGCTATCTAACAGAACGGTTGTCAATGTGTGCACTCAACTTCCAGAGTTAAACCCGTGTGTGGATTCAACAGTCTGCAAACACTTTCTCTGCAGAGTCCCAAAACAGGCGTTTTCAGCCCATTACCGGCATATGGAAGAAACTGCAGTAAGCACAGGGAAATATCTGCTTCTAAATCCAAAACGCAGCTATCTAACAGAACGGTTGTCAATGTGTGCACTCAACTTCCAGAGTTAAACCCGTGTGTGGATTAGCAGTCTGCAAACACTTTCTCTGCAGAGTCCCAAAACAGGCGTTTTCAGCCCATTACCGGCATATGGAAGAAACAGCAGTAAGCACAGGGAAATATCTGCTTCTAAATCCAAAACGCAGCTATCTAACAGAACGGTTGTCAATGTGTGCACTCAACTTCCAGAGTTAAACCCGTGTGTGGATTCAGCAGTCTGCAAACACTTTCTCTGCAGAGTCCCAAAACAGGCGTTTTCAGCCCCATTACCGGCATATGGAAGAAACTGCAGTAAGCACTGGGAAATATCTGCTTCTAAATCCAAAACGCAGCTATCTAACAGAACGGTTGTCAATGTGTGCACTCAACTTCCAGAGTTAAACCCGTGGGTGGATTCAACAGTCTGCAAACATTTTCTGTGCAGACTCCCAAAAACAGGCGTTTTCAGCCCCATTACCGGCATATGGAAGAAACAGCAGTAAGCACAGGGAAATATCTGCTTCTAAATCCAAAACGCAGCTATCTAACAGAACGGTTGTCAATGTGTGCACTCAACTTCCAGAGGTAAACCCGTGTTTGGATTCAGCAGTCTGCAAACACTTTCTCTGCAGAGTCCCAAAACATGCGTTTTCAGCCCATTACCGGCATATGGAAGAAACAGCAGTAAGCACAGGGAAATATCTGCTTCTAAATCCAAAACGCAGCTATCTAACAGAACGGTTGTCAATGTGTGCACTCAACTTCCAGAGTTAAACCCGTGTGTGGATTCAACAGTCTGCAAACACTTTCTGTGCAGAGTCCCAAAACAGGCGTTTTCAGCCCATTACCGGCATATGGAAGAAACAGCAGTAAGCACAGGGAAATATCTGCTTCTAAATCCAAAACGCAGCTATCTAACAGAACGGTTGTCAATGTGTGCACTCAACTTCCAGAGTTAAACCCGTGTGTGGATTCAGCACTCTGCAAACACTTTCTGTGCAGAGTCCCAAAACAGGCGTTTTCAGCCCATTACCGGCATATGGAAGAAACAGCAGTAAGCACAGGGAAATATCTGCTTCTAAATCCAAAACGCAGCTATCTAACATAACGGTTGTCAATGTGTGCACTCAACTTCCAGAGTTAAACCCGTGTGTGGATTCAGCAGTCTGCAAACACTTTCTCTGCAGAGTCCCAAAACAGGCGTTTTCAGCCCATTACCGGCATATGAAAGAAACAGCAGTAAGCACAGGGAAATATCTGCTTCTAAATCCAAAACGCAGCTATCTAACAGAACGGTTGTCAATGTGTGCACTCGACTTCCAGAGTTAAACCCGTGTGAGGATTCAGCAGTCTGCAAACACTTTCTGTGCAGAGTCCCAAAACAGGCGTTTTCAGCCCATTACCGGCATATGGAAGAAACAGCAGTAAGCACAGGGAAATATCTGCTTCTAAATCCACAACGCAGCTATCTAACAGAACGGTTGTCAATGTGTGCACTCAACTTCCAGAGTTAAACCCGTGTGTGGATTCAGCAGTCTGCAAACACTTTCTCTGCAGAGTCCCAAAACAGGCGTTTTCAGCCCATTACCGGCATATGGAAGAAACAGCAGTAAGCACAGGGAAATATCTGCTTCTAAATCCAAAACGCAGCTATCTAACAGAACGGTTGTCAATGTGTGCACTCAACTTCCAGAGTTAAACCCGTGTGTGGATTCAGCAGTCTGCAAACACTTTCTGTGCAGAGTCCCAAAACAGGCGTTTTCAGCCCATTACCGGCATATGGAAGAAACAGCAGTAAGCACAGGGAAATATCTGCTTCTAAATCCAAAACGCAGCTATCTAACAGAACGGTTGTAAATGTGTACACTCAACTTCCAGAGTTAAACCCGTGTGTGGATTCAACAGTCTGCAAACACTTTCTCTGCAGAGTCCCAAAACAGGCGTTTTCAGCCCATTACCGGCATATGGAAGAAACTGCAGTAAGCACAGGGAAATATCTGCTTCTAAATCCAAAACGCAGCTATCTAACAGAACGGTTGTCAATGTGTGCACTCAACTTCCAGAGTTAAACCCGTGTGTGGATTCAGCAGTCTGCAAACACTTTCTCTGCAGAGTCCCAAAACAGGCGTTTTCAGCCCATTACCGGCATATGGAAGAAACAGCAGTAAGCACAGGGAAATATCTGCTTCTAAATCCAAAACGCAGCTATCTAACAGAACGGTTGTCAATGTGTGCACTCAACTTCCAGAGTTAAACCCGTGTGTGGATTCAACAGTCTGCAAACACTTTCTCTGCAGAGTCCCAAAACAGGCGTTTTCAGCCCATTACCGGCATATGGAAGAAACTGCAGTAAGCACAGGGAAATATCTGCTTCTAAATCCAAAACGCAGCTATCTAACAGAACGGTTGTCAATGTGTGCACTCAACTTCCAGAGTTAAACCCGTGTGTGGATTCAGCAGTCTGCAAACACTTTCTCTGCAGAGTCCCAAAACAGGCGTTTTCAGCCCATTACCGGCATATGGAAGAAACAGCAGTAAGCACAGGGAAATATCTGCTTCTAAATCCAAAACGCAGCTATCTAACAGAACGGTTGTCAATGTGTGCACTCAACTTCCAGAGTTAAACCCGTGTGTGGATTCAGCAGTCTGCAAACACTTTCTCTGCAGAGTCCCAAAACAGGCGTTTTCAGCCCATTACCGGCATATGGAAGAAACTGCAGTAAGCACTGGGAAATATCTGCTTCTAAATCCAAAACGCAGCTATCTAACAGAACGGTTGTCAATGTGTGCACTCAACTTCCAGAGTTAAACCCGTGGGTGGATTCAACAGTCTGCAAACATTTTCTGTGCAGACTCCCAAAACAGGCGTTTTCAGCCCATTACCGGCATATGGAAGAAACAGCAGTAAGCACAGGGAAATATCTGCTTCTAAATCCAAAACGCAGCTATCTAACAGAACGGTTGTCAATGTGTGCACTCAACTTCCAGAGTTAAACCCGTGTGTGGATTCAGCACTCTGCAAACACTTTCTGTGCAGAGTCCCAAAACAGGCGTTTTCAGCCCATTACCGGCATATGGAAGAAACAGCAGTAAGCACAGGGAAATATCTGCTTCTAAATCCAAAACGCAGCTATCTAACAGAACGGTTGTCAATGTGTGCACTCAACTTCCAGAGTTAAACCCGTGTGTGGATTCAGCAGTCTGCAAACACTTTCTCTGCAGAGTCCCAAAACAGGCGTTTTCAGCCCATTACCGGCATATGAAGAAACAGCAGTAAGCACAGGGAAATATCTGCTTCTAAATCCAAAACGCAGCTATCTAACAGAACGGTTGTCAATGTGTGCACTCGACTTCCAGAGTTAAACCCGTGTGAGGATTCAGCAGTCTGCAAACACTTTCTCTGCAGAGTCCCAAAACAGGCGTTTTCAGCCCATGACCGGCATATGGAAGAAACAGCAGTAAGCACAGGGAAATATCTGCTTCTAAATCCAAAACGCAGCTATCTAACAGAACGGTTGTCAATGTGTGCACTCAACTTCCAGAGTTAAACCCGTGTGTGGATTCAGCAGTCTGCAAACACTTTCTCTGCAGAGTCCCAAAACAGGCGTTTTCAGCCCATTACCGGCATATGGAAGAAACAGCAGTAAGCACAGGGAAATATCTGCTTCTAAATCCAAAACGCAGCTATCTAACAGAACGGTTGTCAATGTGTGCACTCAACTTCCAGAGTTAAACCCGTGTGTGGATTCAGCAGTCTGCAAACACTTTCTCTGCAGAGTCCCAAAACAGGCGTTTTCAGCCCATTACCGGCATATGGAAGAAACTGCAGTAAGCACAGGGAAATATCTGCTTCTAAATCCAAAACGCAGCTATCTAACAGAACGGTTGTAAATGTGTGCACTCAAATTCCAGAGTTAAACCCGTGTGTGGATTCAGCAGTCTGCAAACACTTTCTCTGCAGAGTCCCAAAACAGGCGTTTTCAGCCCATTACCGGCATATGGAAGAAACTGCAGTAAGCACAGGGAAATATCTGCTTCTAAATCCAAAACGCAGCTATCTAACAGAACGGTTGTCAATGTGTGCACTCAACTTCCAGAGTTAAACCCGTGTGTGGATTCAGCAGTCTGCAAACACTTTCTCTGCAGAGTCCCAAAACAGGCGTTTTCAGCCCATTACCGGCATATGGAAGAAACAGCAGTAAGCACAGGGAAATATCTGCTTCTAAATCCAAAACGAAGCTATCTAACAGAACGGTTGTCAATGTGTGCACTCAACTTCCAGAGCTAAACCCTTGTGTGGATTCAGCAGTCTGCAAACACTTTCTCTGCAGAGTCCCAAAACAGGCGTTTTCAGCCCATTACCGGCATATGGAAGAAACAGCAGTAAGCACAGGGAAATATCTGCTTCTAAATCCAAAACGCAGCTATCTAACAGAACGGTTGTCAATGTGTGCACTCAACTTCCAGAGTTAAACCCGTGTGTGGATTCAGCAGTCTGCAAACACTTTCTGTGCAGAGTCCCAAAACAGGCGTTTTGAGCCCATTACCGGCATATGGAAGAAATAGCCGTAAGCACTGGGAAATATCTGCTTCTAAATCCAAAACGCAGCTATCTAACAGAACGGTTGTCAATGTGTGCACTCAACTTCCAGAGTTAAACCCGTGTGTGGATTCAGCAGTCTGCAAACACTTTCTGTGCAGAGTCCCAAAACAGGCGTTTTCAGCTCATTACCGGCATATGGAAGAAACAGCAGTAAGCACAGGGAAATATCTGCTTCTAAATCCAAAACGCAGCTATCTAACAGAACGGTTGTCAATGTGTGCACTCAACTTCCAGAGTTAAACCCGTGTGTGGATTCAGCAGTCTGCAAACACTTTCTGTGCAGAGTCCCAAAACAGGCGTTTTCAGCCCATTACCGGCATATGGAAGAAACAGCAGTAAGCACAGGGAAATATCTGCTTCTAAATCCAAAACGCAGCTATATAACAGAACGGTTGTCAATGTGTGCACTCAACTTCCAGAGTTAAACCCGTGTGTGGATTCAGCAGTCTGCAAACACTTTCTCTGCAGAGTCCCAAAACAGGCGTTTTCAGCCCATTACCGGCATATGGAAGAAACAGCAGTAAGCACAGGGAAATATCTGCTTCTAAATCCAAAACGCAGCTATCTAACAGAACGGTTGTCAATGTGTGCACTCGACTTCCAGAGTTAAACCCGTGTGAGGATTCAGCAGTCTGCAAACACTTTCTCTGCAGAGTCCCAAAACAGGCGTTTTCAGCCCATTACCGGCATATGGAAGAAACAGCAGTAAGCACAGGGAAATATCTGCTTCTAAATCCAAAACGCAGCTATGTAACAGAACGGTTGTCAATGTGTGCACTCAATTTCCAGAGTTAAACCCGTGTGTGGATTCAGCAGTCTGCAAACACTTTCTCTGCAGAGTCCCAAAACAGGCGTTTTCAGCCCATTACCGGCATATGGAAGAAACAGCAGTAAGCCCTGGGAAATATCTGCTTCTAAATCCAAAACGCAGCTATCTAACAGAACGGTTGTCAATGTGTGCACTCAACTTCCAGAGTTAAACCCGTGTGTGGATTCAGCACTCTGCAAACACTTTCTGTGCAGAGTCCCAAAACAGGCGTTTTCAGCCCATTACCGGCATATGGAAGAAACAGCAGTAAGCACAGGGAAATATCTGCTTCTAAATCCAAAACGAAGCTATCTAACAGAACGGTTGTCAATGTGTCCACTCAACTTCCAGAGTTAAACCCGTGTGTGGATTCAGCAGTCTGCAAACACTTTCTCTGCAGAGTCCCAAAACAGGCGTTTTCAGCCCATTACCGGCATATGGAAGAAACAGCAGTAAGCACAGGGAAATATCTGCTTCTAAATCCAAAACGCAGCTATCTAACAGAACGGTTGTCAATGTGTGCACTCAACTTCCAGAGTTAAACCCGTGTGTGGATTCAGCAGTCTGCAAACACTTTCTCTGCAGAGTCCCAAAACAGGCGTTTTCAGCCCATTACCGGCATATGGAAGAAACTGCAGTAAGCACTGGGAAATATCTGCTTCTAAATCCAAAACGCAGCTATCTAACAGAACGGTTGTCAATGTGTGCACTCAACTTCCAGAGTTAAACCCGTGGGTGGATTCAACAGTCTGCAAACATTTTCTGTGCAGACTCCCAAAACAGGCGTTTTCAGCCCATTACCGGCATATGGAAGAAACAGCAGTAAGCACAGGGAAATATCTGCTTCTAAATCCAAAACGCAGCTATCTAACAGAACGGTTGTCAATGTGTGCACTCAACTTCCAGAGGTAAACCCGTGTTTGGATTCAGCAGTCTGCAAACACTTTCTCTGCAGAGTCCCAAAACATGCGTTTTCAGCCCATTACCGGCATATGGAAGAAACAGCAGTAAGCACAGGGAAATATCTGCTTCTAAATCCAAAACGCAGCTATCTAACAGAACGGTTGTCAATGTGTGCACTCAACTTCCAGAGTTAAACCCGTGTGTGGATTCAACAGTCTGCAAACACTTTCTGTGCAGAGTCCCAAAACAGGCGTTTTCAGCCCATTACCGGCATATGGAAGAAACAGCAGTAAGCACAGGGAAATATCTGCTTCTAAATCCAAAACGCAGCTATCTAACAGAACGGTTGTCAATGTGTGCACTCAACTTCCAGAGTTAAACCCGTGTGTGGATTCAGCACTCTGCAAACACTTTCTGTGCAGAGTCCCAAAACAGGCGTTTTCAGCCCATTACCGGCATATGGAAGAAACAGCAGTAAGCACAGGGAAATATCTGCTTCTAAATCCAAAACGCAGCTATCTAACATAACGGTTGTCAATGTGTGCACTCAACTTCCAGAGTTAAACCCGTGTGTGGATTCAGCAGTCTGCAAACACTTTCTCTGCAGAGTCCCAAAACAGGCGTTTTCAGCCCATTACCGGCATATGAAAGAAACAGCAGTAAGCACAGGGAAATATCTGCTTCTAAATCCAAAACGCAGCTATCTAACAGAACGGTTGTCAATGTGTGCACTCGACTTCCAGAGTTAAACCCGTGTGAGGATTCAGCAGTCTGCAAACACTTTCTGTGCAGAGTCCCAAAACAGGCGTTTTCAGCCCATTACCGGCATATGGAAGAAACAGCAGTAAGCACAGGCAAATATCTGCTTCTAAATCCACAACGCAGCTATCTAACAGAACGGTTGTCAATGTGTGCACTCAACTTCCAGAGTTAAACCCGTGTGTGGATTCAGCAGTCTGCAAACACTTTCTCTGCAGAGTCCCAAAACAGGCGTTTTCAGCCCATTACCGGCATATGGAAGAAACAGCAGTAAGCACAGGGAAATATCTGCTTCTAAATCCAAAACGCAGCTATCTAACAGAACGGTTGTCAATGTGTGCACTCAACTTCCAGAGTTAAACCCGTGTGTGGATTCAGCAGTCTGCAAACACTTTCTGTGCAGAGTCCCAAAACAGGCGTTTTCAGCCCATTACCGGCATATGGAAGAAACAGCAGTAAGCACAGGGAAATATCTGCTTCTAAATCCAAAACGCAGCTATCTAACAGAACGGTTGTAAATGTGTACACTCAACTTCCAGAGTTAAACCCGTGTGTGGATTCAACAGTCTGCAAACACTTTCTCTGCAGAGTCCCAAAACAGGCGTTTTCAGCCCATTACCGGCATATGGAAGAAACTGCAGTAAGCACAGGGAAATATCTGCTTCTAAATCCAAAACGCAGCTATCTAACAGAACGGTTGTCAATGTGTGCACTCAACTTCCAGAGTTAAACCCGTGTGTGGATTCAGCAGTCTGCAAACACTTTCTCTGCAGAGTCCCAAAACAGGCGTTTTCAGCCCATTACCGGCATATGGAAGAAACAGCAGTAAGCACAGGGAAATATCTGCTTCTAAATCCAAAACGCAGCTATCTAACAGAACGGTTGTCAATGTGTGCACTCAACTTCCAGAGTTAAACCCGTGTGTGGATTCAACAGTCTGCAAACACTTTCTCTGCAGAGTCCCAAAACAGGCGTTTTCAGCCCATTACCGGCATATGGAAGAAACTGCAGTAAGCACAGGGAAATATCTGCTTCTAAATCCAAAACGCAGCTATCTAACAGAACGGTTGTCAATGTGTGCACTCAACTTCCAGAGTTAAACCCGTGTGTGGATTCAGCAGTCTGCAAACACTTTCTCTGCAGAGTCCCAAAACAGGCGTTTTCAGCCCATTACCGGCATATGGAAGAAACAGCAGTAAGCACAGGGAAATATCTGCTTCTAAATCCAAAACGCAGCTATCTAACAGAACGGTTGTCAATGTGTGCACTCAACTTCCAGAGTTAAACCCGTGTGTGGATTCAGCAGTCTGCAAACACTTTCTCTGCAGAGTCCCAAAACAGGCGTTTTCAGCCCATTACCGGCATATGGAAGAAACTGCAGTAAGCACTGGGAAATATCTGCTTCTAAATCCAAAACGCAGCTATCTAACAGAACGGTTGTCAATGTGTGCACTCAACTTCCAGAGTTAAACCCGTGGGTGGATTCAACAGTCTGCAAACATTTTCTGTGCAGACTCCCAAAACAGGCGTTTTCAGCCCATTACCGGCATATGGAAGAAACAGCAGTAAGCACAGGGAAATATCTGCTTCTAAATCCAAAACGCAGCTATCTAACAGAACGGTTGTCAATGTGTGCACTCAACTTCCAGAGTTAAACCCGTGTGTGGATTCAGCACTCTGCAAACACTTTCTGTGCAGAGTCCCAAAACAGGCGTTTTCAGCCCATTACCGGCATATGGAAGAAACAGCAGTAAGCACAGGGAAATATCTGCTTCTAAATCCAAAACGCAGCTATCTAACAGAACGGTTGTCAATGTGTGCACTCAACTTCCAGAGTTAAACCCGTGTGTGGATTCAGCAGTCTGCAAACACTTTCTCTGCAGAGTCCCAAAACAGGCGTTTTCAGCCCATTACCGGCATATGGAAGAAACAGCAGTAAGCACAGGGAAATATCTGCTTCTAAATCCAAAACGCAGCTATCTAACAGAACGGTTGTCAATGTGTGCACTCGACTTCCAGAGTTAAACCCGTGTGAGGATTCAGCAGTCTGCAAACACTTTCTCTGCAGAGTCCCAAAACAGGCGTTTTCAGCCCATGACCGGCATATGGAAGAAACAGCAGTAAGCACAGGGAAATATCTGCTTCTAAATCCAAAACGCAGCTATCTAACAGAACGGTTGTCAATGTGTGCACTCAACTTCCAGAGTTAAACCCGTGTGTGGATTCAGCAGTCTGCAAACACTTTCTCTGCAGAGTCCCAAAACAGGCGTTTTCAGCCCATTACCGGCATATGGAAGAAACAGCAGTAAGCACAGGGAAATATCTGCTTCTAAATCCAAAACGCAGCTATCTAACAGAACGGTTGTCAATGTGTGCACTCAACTTCCAGAGTTAAACCCGTGTGTGGATTCAGCAGTCTGCAAACACTTTCTCTGCAGAGTCCCAAAACAGGCGTTTTCAGCCCATTACCGGCATATGGAAGAAACTGCAGTAAGCACAGGGAAATATCTGCTTCTAAATCCAAAACGCAGCTATCTAACAGAACGGTTGTAAATGTGTGCACTCAACTTCCAGAGTTAAACCCGTGTGTGGATTCAGCAGTCTGCAAACACTTTCTCTGCAGAGTCCCAAAACAGGCGTTTTCAGCCCATTACCGGCATATGGAAGAAACAGCAGTAAGCACTGGGAAATATCTGCTTCTAAATCCAAAACGCAGCTATCTAACAGAACGGTTGTCAATGTGTGCACTCAACTTCCAGAGTTAAACCCGTGTGTGGATTCAGCAGTCTGCAAACACTTTCTCTGCAGAGTCCCAAAACAGGCGTTTTCAGCCCATTACCGGCATATGGAAGAAACAGCAGTAAGCACAGGGAAATATCTGCTTCTAAATCCAAAACGAAGCTATCTAACAGAACGGTTGTCAATGTGTGCACTCAACTTCCAGAGCTAAACCCTTGTGTGGATTCAGCAGTCTGCAAACACTTTCTCTGCAGAGTCCCAAAACAGGCGTTTTCAGCCCATTACCGGCATATGGAAGAAACAGCAGTAAGCACAGGGAAATATCTGCTTCTAAATCCAAAACGCAGCTATCTAACAGAACGGTTGTCAATGTGTGCACTCAACTTCCAGAGTTAAACCCGTGTGTGGATTCAGCAGTCTGCAAACACTTTCTGTGCAGAGTCCCAAAACAGGCGTTTTGAGCCCATTACCGGCATATGGAAGAAATAGCCGTAAGCACTGGGAAATATCTGCTTCTAAATCCAAAACGCAGCTATCTAACAGAACGGTTGTCAATGTGTGCACTCAACTTCCAGAGTTAAACCCGTGTGTGGATTCAGCAGTCTGCAAACACTTTCTGTGCAGAGTCCCAAAACAGGCGTTTTCAGCTCATTACCGGCATATGGAAGAAACAGCAGTAAGCACAGGGAAATATCTGCTTCTAAATCCAAAACGCAGCTATCTAACAGAACGGTTGTCAATGTGTGCACTCAACTTCCAGAGTTAAACCCGTGTGTGGATTCAGCAGTCTGCAAACACTTTCTGTGCAGAGTCCCAAAACAGGCGTTTTCAGCCCATTACCGGCATATGGAAGAAACAGCAGTAAGCACAGGGAAATATCTGCTTCTAAATCCAAAACGCAGCTATCTAACAGAACGGTTGTCAATGTGTGCACTCAACTTCCAGAGTTAAACCCGTGTGTGGATTCAGCAGTCTGCAAACACTTTCTCTGCAGAGTCCCAAAACAGGCGTTTTCAGCCCATTACCGGCATATGGAAGAAACAGCAGTAAGCACAGGGAAATATCTGCTTCTAAATCCAAAACGCAGCTATCTAACAGAACGGTTGTCAATGTGTGCACTCGACTTCCAGAGTTAAACCCGTGTGAGGATTCAGCAGTCTGCAAACACTTTCTCTGCAGAGTCCCAAAACAGGCGTTTTCAGCCCATTACCGGCATATGGAAGAAACAGCAGTAAGCACAGGGAAATATCTGCTTCTAAATCCAAAACGCAGCTATGTAACAGAACGGTTGTCAATGTGTGCACTCAATTTCCAGAGTTAAACCCGTGTGTGGATTCAGCAGTCTGCAAACACTTTCTCTGCAGAGTCCCAAAACAGGCGTTTTCAGCCCATTACCGGCATATGGAAGAAACAGCAGTAAGCCCTGGGAAATATCTGCTTCTAAATCCAAAACGCAGCTATCTAACAGAACGGTTGTCAATGTGTGCACTCAACTTCCAGAGTTAAACCCGTGTGTGGATTCAGCACTCTGCAAACACTTTCTGTGCAGAGTCCCAAAACAGGCGTTTTCAGCCCATTACCGGCATATGGAAGAAACAGCAGTAAGCACAGGGAAATATCTGCTTCTAAATCCAAAACGAAGCTATCTAACAGAACGGTTGTCAATGTGTCCACTCAACTTCCAGAGTTAAACCCGTGTGTGGATTCAGCAGTCTGCAAACACTTTCTCTGCAGAGTCCCAAAACAGGCGTTTTCAGCCCATTACCGGCATATGGAAGAAACAGCAGTAAGCACAGGGAAATATCTGCTTCTAAATCCAAAACGCAGCTATCTAACAGAACGGTTGTCAATGTGTGCACTCGACTTCCAGAGTTAAACCCGTGTGAGGATTCAGCAGTCTGCAAATACTTTCTCTGCAGAGTCCCAAAACAGGCGTTTTCAGCCCATTACCGGCATATGGAAGAAACAGCAGTAAGCACAGGGAAATATCTGCTTCTAAATCCAAAACGCAGCTATCTAACAGAACGGTTGTCAATGTGTGCACTCAATTTCCAGAGTTAAACCCGTGTGTGGATTCAGCAGTCTGCAAACACTTTCTCTGCAGAGTCCTAAAACAGGCGTTTTCAGCCCATTACCGGCATATGGAAGAAACAGCAGTAAGCACTGGGAAATATCTGCTTCTAAATCCAAAACGCAGCTTTCTAACAGAACGGTTGTCAATGTGTGCACTCAACTTCCAGAGTTAAACCTGTGTGTGGATTCAGCAGTCTGCAAACACTTTCTCTGCAGAGTCCCAAAACAGGCGTTTTCAGCCCATTACCGGCATATGGAAGAAACAGCAGTAAGCACAGGGAAATATCTGCTTCTAAATCCAAAACGCAGCTATCTAACAGAACGGTTGTCAATGTGTGCACTCAACTTCCAGAGTTAAACCCGTGTGTGGATTCAGCAGTCTGCAAACACTTTCTGTGCAGAGTCCCAAAACAGGCGTTTTCAGCCCATTACCGGCATATGGAAGAAACAGCAGTAAGCACAGGGAAATATCTGCTTCTAAATCCAAAACGAAGCTATCTAACAGAACGGTTGTCAATGTGTGCACTCAATTTCCAGAGTTAAACCCGTGTGTGGATTCAGCAGTCTGCAAACACTTTCTCTGCAGAGTCCCAAAACAGGCGTTTTCAGCCCATTACCGGCATATGGAAGAAACAGCAGTAAGCCCTGGGAAATATCTGCTTCTAAATCCAAAACGCAGCTATCTAACAGAACGGTTGTCAATGTGTGCACTCAACTTCCAGAGTTAAACCTGTGTGTGGATTCAGCAGTCTGCAAACACTTTCTCTGCAGAGTCCCAAAACAGGCGTTTTCAGCCCATTACCGGCATATGGAAGAAACAGCAGTAAGCACAGGGAAATATCTGCTTCTAAATCCAAAACGCAGCTATCTAACAGAACGGTTGTCAATGTGTGCACTCAACTTCCAGAGTTAAACCCGTGTGTGGATTCAGCAGTCTGCAAACACTTTCTGTGCAGAGTCCCAAAACAGGCGTTTTCAGCCCATTACCGGCATATGGAAGAAACAGCAGTAAGCACAGGGAAATATCTGCTTCTAAATCCAAAACGAAGCTATCTAACAGAACGGTTGTCAATGTGTCCACTCAATTTCCAGAGTTAAACCCGTGTGTGGATTCAGCAGTCTGCAAACACTTTCTCTGCAGAGTCCCAAAACAGGCGTTTTCAGCCCATTACCGGCATATGGAAGAAACAGCAGAAATCACAGGGAAATATCTGCTTCTAAATCCAAAACGCAGCTATCTAACAGAACGGTTGTCAATGTGTGCACTCGACTTCCAGAGTTAAACCCGTGTGAGGATTCAGCAGTCTGCAAACACTTTCTCTGCAGAGTCCCAAAACAGGCGTTTTCAGCCCATTACCGGCATATGGAAGAAACAGCAGTAAGCACAGGGAAATATCTGCTTCTAAATCCAAAACGCAGCTATCTAACAGAACGGTTGTCAATGTGTGCACTCAACTTCCAGAGTTAAACCCGTGTGTGGATTCAGCAGTCTGCAAACACTTTCTGTGCAGAGTCCCAAAACAGGCGTTTTCAGCTCATTACCGGCATATGGAAGAAACAGCAGTAAGCACAGGGAAATATCTGCTTCTAAATCCAAAACGCAGCTATCTAACAGAATGGTTGTCAATGTGTGCACTCAACTTCCAGAGTTAAACCCGTGTGTGGATTCAGCAGTCTGCACACACTTTCTGTGCAGAGTCCCAAAACAGGCGTTTTCAGCCCATTACCGGCATATGGAAGAAACAGCAGTAAGCACAGGGAAATATCTGCTTCTAAATCCAAAACGCAGCTATCTAACAGAACGTTTGTGAATGTGTCCACTCAACTTCCAGAGTTAAACCCGTGTGTGGATTCAGCAGTCTGCAAACACTTTCTCTGCAGAGTCCCAAAACAGGCGTTTTCAGCCCATTACCGGCATATGGAAGAAACAGCAGAAAGCACAGGGAAATATCTGCTTCTAAATCCAAAACGCAGCTATCTAACAGAATGGTTGTCAATGTGTGCATTCGACTTCCAGAGTTAAACCCGTGTGAGGATTCAGCAGTCTGCAAACACTTTCTCTGCAGAGTCCTAAAACAGGCGTTTTCAGTCCATTACCGGCATATGGAAGAAACAGCAGTAAGCACAGGGAAATATCTGCTTCTAAATCCAAAACGCAGCTATCTAACAGAACGGTTGTCAATGTGTGCACTCAACTTCCAGAGTTAAACCCGTGTGTGGATTCAGCAGTCTGCAAACACTTTCTGTGCAGAGTCCCAAAACAGGCGTTTTCAGCTCATTACCGGCATATGGAAGAAACAGCAGTAAGCACAGGGAAATATCTGCTTCTAAATCCAAAACGCAGCTATCTAACAGAATGGTTGTCAATGTGTGCACTCAACTTCCAGAGGTAAACCCGTGTGTGGATTCAGCACTCTGCAAACACTTTCTGTGCAGAGTCCCAAAACAGGCGTTTTCTGCCCATTACCGGCATATGGAAGAAACAACAGTAAGCACAGGGAAATATCTGTTTCTAAATCCAAAACGCAGCTATCTAACAGAACGGTTGTCAATGTGTGCACTCAACTTCCAGAGTTAAACCCGTGTGTGGATTCAGCAGTCTGCAAACACTTTCTCTGCAGAGTCCCAAAACAGGCGTTTTCAGCCCCTTACCGGCATATTGAAGAAACAGCAGTAAGCACTGGGAAATATCTGCTTCTAAATCCAAAACGCAGCTATCTAACAGAACGGTTGTCAATGTGTGCACTCAACTTCCAGAGTTAAACCTGTGTGTGGATTCAGCAGTCTGCAAACACTTTCTCTGCAGAGTCCCAAAACAGGCGTTTTCAGCCCTTTACCGGCATATGGAAGAAACAGCAGTAAGCACAGGGAAATATCTGCTTCTAAATCCAAAACGCAGCTATCTAACAGAACGGTTGTCAATGTGTGCACTCAACTTCCAGAGTTAAACCCGTGTGTGGATTCAGCAGTCTGCAAACACTTTCTGTGCAGAGTCCCAAAACAGGCGTTTTCAGCCCATTACCGGCATATGGAAGAAACAGCAGTAAGCACAGGGAAATATCTGCTTCTAAATCCAAAACGAAGCTATCTAACAGAACGGTTGTCAATGTGTGCACTCAACTTCCAGAGTTAAACCCGTGTGTGGATTCAGCAGTCTGCAAACACTTTCTCTGCAGAGTCCCAAAACAGGCGTTTTCAGCCCATTACCGGCATATGGAAGAAACAGCAGTAAGCACTGGGAAATATCTGCTTCTAAATCCAAAACGCAGCTATCTAACAGAACGGTTGTCAATGTGTGCACTCAACTTCCAGAGTTAAACCCGTGTGTGGATTCAGCAGTCTGCAAACACTTTCTGTGCAGAGTCCCAAAACAGGCGTTTTCAGCCCATTACCGGCATATGGAAGAAACAGCAGTAAGCACAGGGAAATATCTGCTTCTAAATCCAAAACGCAGCTATCTAACAGAACGGTTGTCAATGTGTGCACTCAACTTCCAGAGTTAAACCCGTGTGTGGATTCAGCAGTCTGCAAACACTTTCTCTGCAGAGTCCCAAAACAGGCGTTTTCAGCCCATTACCGGCATATGGAAGAAACAGCAGTAAGCACAGGGAAATATCTGCTTCTAAATCCAAAACGCAGCTATCTAACAGAACGGTTGTCAATGTGTGCACTCAACTTCCAGAGTTAAACCCGTGTGTGGATTCAGCAGTCTGCAAACACTTTCTCTGCAGAGTCCCAAAACAGGCGTTTTCAGCCCATTACCGGCATATGGAAGAAACAGCAGTAAGCACAGGGAAATATCTGCTTCTAAATCCAAAACGCAGCTATCTAACAGAACGGTTGTCAATGTGTGCACTCAACTTCCAGAGTTAAACCCGTGTGTGGATTCAGCAGTCTGCAAACACTTTCTCTGCAGAGTCCCAAAACAGGCTTTTTCAGCCCATTACCGGCATATGGAAGAAACAGCAGTAAGCACAGGGAAATATCTGCTTCTAAATCCAAAACGCAGCTATCTAACAGAACGGTTGTCAATGTGTGCACTCAACTTCCAGAGTTAAACCCGTGTGTGGATTCAGCAGTCTGCAAACACTTTCTGTGCAGAGTCCCAAAACAGGCGTTTTCAGCCCATTACCGGCATATGGAAGAAACAGCAGTAAGCACAGGGAAATATCTGCTTCTAAATCCAAAACGCAGCTATCTAACAGAACGGTTGTCAATGTGTGCACTCAACTTCCAGAGTTAAACCCGTGTGTGGATTCAGCAGTCTGCAAACACTTTCTCTGCAGAGTCCCAAAACAGGCGTTTTCAGCCCATTACCGGCATATGGAAGAAACAGCAGTAAGCACTGGGAAATATCTGCTTCTAAATCCAAAACGCAGCCATCTAACAGAACGGTTGTCAATGTGTGCACTCAACTTCCAGAGTTAAACCCGTGTGTGGATTCAGCAGTCTGCAAACACTTTCTGTGCAGAGTCCCAAAACAGACGTTTTCAGCCCATTACCGGCATATGGAAGAAACAACAGTAAGCACAGGGAAATATCTGCTTCTAAATCCAAAACGCAGATATCTAACAGATCGGTTGTCAATGTGTGCACTCAACTTCCAGAGTTAAACCCGTGTGTGGATTCAGCAGTCTGCAAACACTTTCTCTGCAGAGTCCCAAAACAGGCGTTTTCAGCCCATTACCGGCATATGGAAGAAACAGCAGTAAGCACAGGGAAATATCTTCTTCTAAATCCACAACGCAGCTATCTAACAGAACGGTTGTCAATGTGTGCACTCAACTTCCAGAGTTAAACCCGTGTGTGGATTCAGCAGTCTGCAAACACTTTCTCTGCAGAGTCCCAAAACAGGCGTTTTCAGCCCATTACCGGCATATGGAAGAAACAGCAGTAAGCACAGGGAAATATCTGCTTCTAAATCCAAAACGCAGCTATCTAACAGAACGGTTGTCAATGTGTGCACTCAACTTCCAGAGTTAAACCCGTGTGTGGATTCAGCAGTCTGCAAACACTTTCTCTGCAGTGTCCCAAAACAGGCGTTTTCAGCCCATTACCGATATATGGAAGAAACAGCAGTAAGCACAGGGAAATATCTGCTTCTAAATCCAAAACGCAGCTATCTAACAGAACGGTTGTCAATGTGTGCACTCAACTTCCAGAGTTAAACCCGTGTGTGGATTCAGCAGTCTGCAAACACTTTCTGTGCAGAGTCCCAAAACAGGCGTTTTCAGCCCATTACCGGCATATGGAAGAAACAGCAGTAAGCACAGGGAAATACCTGCTTCTAAATCCAAAACGCAGCTATCTAACAGAACGGTTGTCAATGTGTGCACTCAACTTCCAGAGTTAAACCCGTGTGTGGATTCAGCAGTCTGCAAACACTTTCTGTGCAGAGTCCCAAAACAGGCGTTTTCAGCCCATTACCGGCATACGGAAGAAACAGCAGTAAGCACAGGGAAATATCTGCTTCTAAATCCAAAACGCAGCTATCTAACAGAACGGTTGTCAATGCTTGCACTCAACTTCCAGAGTTAAACCCGTGTGTGGATTCAGCAGTCTGCAAACCCTTTCTCTGCAGAGTCCCAAAACAGGCGTTTTCAGCCCATTACCGGCATATGGAAGAAACAGCAGTAAGCACAGGGAAATATCTGCTTCTAAATCCAAAACCCAGCTATCTAACAGAACGGTTGTCAATGTGTGCACTCAACTTCCAGAGTTAAACCCGTGTGTGGATTCAGCAGTCTGCAAACACTTTCTCTGCAGAGTCCCAAAACAGGCGTTTTCAGCCCATTACCGGCATATGGAAGAAAGTGCAGTAAGCACAGGGAAATATCTGCTTCTAAATCCAAAACGCAGCTATCTAATAGAACGGTTGTCAATGTGTGCACTCAACTTCCAGAGTTAAACCCGTGTGTGGATTCAGCAGTCTGCAAACACTTTCTCTGCAGAGTCCCAAAACAGGCGTTTTCAGCCCATTACCGGCATATGGAAGAAACAGCAGTAAGCACTGGGAAATATCTGCTTCTAAATCCAAAACGCAGCTATCTAACAGAACGGTTGTCAATGTGTGCACTCAACTTCCAGAGTTAAACCCGTGTGTGGATTCAGCAGTCTGCAAACACTTTCTCTGCAGAGTCCCAAAACAGGCGTTTTCAGCCCATTACCGGCATATGGAAGAAACAGCAGTAAGCACAGGGAAATATCTGCTTCTAAATCCAAAACGCAGCTATCTAACAGAACGGTTTTCAATGTGTGCACTCAACTTCCAGAGTTAAACCCGTGTGTGGATTCAGCAGTCTGCAAACACTTTCTCTGCAGAGTCCCAAACAGGGGTTTTCAGCCCATTACCGGCATATGGAAGAAGCAGCAGTAAGCAGTGGGAAATATCTGCTTCTAAATCCAAAACGCAGCTATCTAACAGAACGGTTGTCAATGTGTGCACTCAACTTCCAGAGTTAAACCCGTGTGTGGATTCAGTAGTCTGCAAAAACTTTCTCTGCAGAGTCCCAAAACAGGCGTTTTCAGCCCATTACCGGCATATGGAAGAAACAGCAGTAAGCACAGGGAAATATCTGCTTCTAAATCCAAAACGCAGCTATCTAACAGAACGGTTGTCAATGTGTGCACACAACTTCCAGAGTTAAACCCGTGTGTGGATTCAGCAGTCTGCAAACACTTTCTCTGCAGAGTCCCAAAACAGGCGTTTTCAGCCCATTACCGGCATATGGAAGAAACTGCAATAAGCACAGGGAAATATCTGCTTCTAAATCCAAAACGCAGCTATCTAGCAGAACGGTTGTCAATGTGTACACTCAACTTCCAGAGTTAAACCCGTGTGTGGATTCAGCAGTCTGCAAACTCTTTCTCTGCAGAGTCCCAAAACAGGCGTTTTCAGCCCATTACCGGCATATGGAAGAAACAGCAGTAAGCACAGGGAAATATCTGCTTCTAAATCCAAAACGCAGCCATCTAACAGAACGGTTGTCAATGTGTGCACTCAACTTCCAGAGTTAAACCCGTGTGTGGATTCAGCAGTCTGCAAACACTTTCTCTGCAGAGTCCCAAAACAGGCGTTTTCAGCCCATTACCGGCATATGGAAGAAACAGCAGTAAGCACAGGGAAATATCTGCTTCTAAATCCAAAACGCAGCTATCTAACAGAACGGTTGTCAATGTGTCCACTCAACTTCCAGAGTTAAACCCGTGTGTGGATTCAGCAGTCTGCAAACACTTTCTCTGCAGAGTCCCAAAACAGGCGTTTTCAGCCCATTACCGGCATATGGAAGAAACAGCAGTAAGCACAGGGAAATATCTGCTTCTAAATCCAAAACGCAGCTATCTAACAGAACGGTTGTCAATGTGTGCACTCAACTTCCAGAGTTAAACCCGTGTGTGGATTCAGCAGTCTGCAAACACTTTCTCTGCAGAGTCCCAAAACAGGCGTTTTCAGCCCATTACCGGCATATGGAAGAAACAGCAGTAAGCACAGGGAAATATCTGCTTCTAAATCCAAAACGCAGCTATCTAACAGAACGGTTGTCAATGTGTGCACTCAACTTCCAGAGTTAAACCCGTGTGTGGATTCAGCAGTCTGCAAACACTTTCTCTGCAGAGTCCCAAAACAGGCGTTTTCAGCCCATTACTGGCATATGGAAGAAACAGCAGTAAGCACAGGGAAATATCTGCTTCTAAATCCAAAACGCAGCTATCTAACAGAACGGTTGTCAATGTGTGCACTCAACTTCCAGAGTTAAACCCGTGTGTGGATTCAGCAGTCTGCAAACACTTTCTGTGCAGAGTCCCAAAAAAGGCGTTTTCAGCCCATTACCGGCATATGGAAGAAACTGCAGTAAGCACAGGGAAATATCTGCTTCTAAATCCAAAACGCAGCTATCTAACAGAACGGTTGTCAATGTGTGCACTCAACTTCCAGAGTTAAACCCGTGTGTGGATTCAGCAGTCTGCAAACACTTTCTCTGCAGAGACCCAAAACAGGCGTTTTCAGCCCATTACCGGCATATGGAAGAAACGGCATTAGGCACAGGGAAATATCTGCTTCTAAATCCAAAACGCAGCTATCTAACAGTACGGTTGTCAATGTGTGCACTCAACTTCCAGAGTTAAACCCGTGTGTGGATTCAGCAGTCTGCAAACACTTTCTGTGCAGAGTCTGAAAACAGGCCTTTCCGGCCCAGTACCGGCATATATAAGAAAGAGCATTAAGACTGCGTCTAAAATTCAGAAGGAACGTTTCTTTCAACCTCCTCGGCCGTGTATTCTTTGACCTAAGGGAGTTTAATCTATGTTTGGATTCAGCGAGATAGAAACACGTTTTTCTAGGAGCTGTCTTTGGATATTCCAGAATGAATGGGCGTATATGCTGTAAAGAGAAATATCTGTTTCTAAAACCAAAATGGATCTATCTAGCAGAGTGGTTGTGAATGTGTGCCTTTGGCTTAAAGAGGTAAACTGCTCTTCTCATGCAGCACTTTAGAAACCCTTTATATGCAAATTATCATACAGGCCTTTCCAGCAAAACAGCAGCCTAAAGGAAATAGCAGTAAGCCTGCATCTTTAACATGGAAGAAACTGTTTTCAAACTGCTCTGCTGTGTGTTCATTCATATAAGAGACTTGAATATATGTTCAGATTCAGCTAATTAGCAACACGTTTCTTCCAGGAGCTGTGTTTGCCTATTCCAGAGTATACTGGAGTATAAGATGTAAAGACAAATGTCTCGTTCCAAAAGAAAAACGGATGATCTAATGGAACGGTTGTCAATGTGTGCATTCAACTTACTGAGCTAAACTGCTGTTTGTATGCAGCAGTTTAGAAAACATTTCTGTGTAGATTCTCAAACAGACATTTTCAGCAAAATACCGGCCTATAAGAAATAGCAGTAAGACTGCGTCTAAAACTCAGAGGGAACGTTTCTTTCAAACTGCTCTGCAGTGTGTTCGTTCACCAAAGGTCGTTGAATCTATGTTTGGATTCAGCGAGTTTGAAACACGTTTATTCTAGGAGCTGCATTTCGATATTCCAGAGTGTATGGGAGTAAATGCTGTAAAGAGAAATATCTGTTTCTAAAACCAAAACGGAGCTATCTAACAGAATGGTTGTGAATGTGTGCATTCAACTTAAAGGGTTAATCTGCTCTTCTTAGGCAGCAGTTTAGAAACCCTTTATATGCAAATTCTAAAATCAACATTTGCAGCAAAACACCAGCCTAAAAGAAGTAGCAGTAAGACTGCATCTATAACATAGAAGAAACGTTTTCTTCAAAATGCTCTGCTCTGTGTTCATTCACCTAAGAGTCTTGAGTATATGTTCAGATTCAGCGAGTAAGAAACACGTTTCTTCCAGGAGCTGCATTTGCATATTCCAGAGTGTACTGGAGTATAAGGTTTAAAGTGAAATATCTGGTTCTAAAACAAACACGGAGCCATCTAACAGAATGGTTGTCACTGTGTGCATTCAGCTTATTGAGATAAACTGTTGTTTCTATGCAGCAGTTTAGAAAAGATTTTTGTGCAGATTCTAAAACAGACATACCCAGCAAAATACCGGCCTCTAAGAAATAGCAATAAGACTGCGTCTAAAACTCAAATAAAACGTTTCTTTCAAACTGCTGTGCTGTGTGTTCGCTCACCTAAGGGAGTTGAATCTATGTTTAGATTCAGCGACTTAGAAACACGTCTATTCTGGGAGCTGCGTTTGGCTATTCCAGAATGAATGGGAGTATATGCTGTAACTAGAAACACAGGCTTCTAAAACCAAAACGGAGCTAGCTAACAGAATGATT
The DNA here is from genome assembly GCF_030222135.1 of Aotus nancymaae. Taxonomy (NCBI): domain Eukaryota; kingdom Metazoa; phylum Chordata; class Mammalia; order Primates; family Aotidae; genus Aotus; species Aotus nancymaae. Next base: position 85,526 of record NW_026989438.1, read on the forward strand.
GTGAATGAGGGCATTCAACTTAACGAATTAAACTGCTCCACTTATGCAGCAGTTTACAAACCATTTATATGGAAATTCTAAAACCAACATTTCCAGGAAAACACCAGCCTAAAAGCAATAGCAGTAACAGTGCATCTATAACATGGAAGAAATGTTTTTTTCAAACTCCTCTGCTGTGTGTTCATTCACCTAAGAGACTTCAATATATGCTCAGATTCAGCGAGTTACAAACACGTTTCTTCCAGGAGCTGCGTTTGCATATATCAGAGTGTACTGGGGTACAAGGTGAAAAGGGAAATATCTGATTATACGCAGAAACCCGTTTATTTTAGGAGCTGCGTTTGGATATTCCAGAGTGAATGAGAGTATATGCTGTAAAGAGAAATAACTTCTTCTAAAACCAAAAGGCAGCTATCCAACTGAACGGTTGTCAATGCGTGCATTCACCTTCCAGAGTTGAACCCGTGTGTGGATTCAGCAGTCTGCAAACACTTTCTCTGCAGAGTCCCAAAACAGGCGTTTTCAGCCCATTACCGGCATATGGAAGAAACAGCAGTAAGCACAGGGAAATATCTGCTTCTAAATCCAAAACGCAGCTATCTAACAGAACGGTTGTCAATGTGTGCACTCAACTTCCAGAGTCAAACCCATGTGTGGATTCAGCAGTCTGCAAACACTTTCTCTGCAGAGTCCCAAAACAGGCGTTTTCAGCCCATTACCGGCATATGGAAGAAACAGCAGTAAGCACAGGGAAATATCTTCTTCTAAATCCACAACGCAGCTATCTAACAGAACGGTTGTCAATGTGTGCACTCAAATTCCAGAGTTAAACCCGTGTGTGGATTCAGCAGTCTGCAAACACTTTCTCTGCTGAGTCCCAAAACAGGCGTTTTCAGCCCATTACCGGCATATGGAAGAAACAGCAGTAAGCACAGGGAAATATCTGCTTCTAAATCCAAAACGCAGCTATCTAACAGAACGGTTGTCAATGTGTGCACTCAACTTCCAGAGTGAAACCCGTGTGTGGATTCAGCAGTCTGCAAACACTTTCTCTGCAGAGTCCCAAAACAGGCGTTTTCAGCCCATTACCGGCATATGGAAGAAACTGCAGTAAGCACAGGGAAATATCTGCTTCTAAATCCAAAACGCAGCTATCTAACAGAACGGTTGTCAATGTGTGCACTCAACTTCCAGAGTTAAACCCGTGTGTGGATTCAGCAGTCTGCAAACACTTTCTCTGCAGAGTCCCAAAACATGCGTTTTCAGCCCATTACCGGCATATGGAAGAAACAGCAGTAAGCACAGGGAAATATCTGCTTCTAAATCCAAAACGCAGCTATCTAACAGAACGGTTGTCAATGTGTGCACTCAACTTCCAGAGTGAAACCCGTGTGTGGATTCAGCAGTCTGCAAACACTTTCTCTGCAGAGTCCCAAAACAGGCGTTTTCAGCCCATTACCGGCATATGGAAGAAACAGCAGTAAGCACAGGGAAATATCTGCTTCTAAATCCAAAACGCAGCTATCTAACAGAGCGGTTGTCAATGTGTGCACTCGACTTCCAGAGTTAAACCCGTGTGTGGATTCAGCAGTCTGCAAACACTTTCTCTGCAGAGTCCCAAAACAGGCGTTTTCAGCCCATTACCGGCATATGGAAGAAACTGCAGTAAGCACAGGGAAATATCTGCTTCTAAATCCAAAACGCAGCTATCTAACAGAACGGTTGTCAATGTGTGCACTCAACTTCCAGAGTTAAACCCGTGTGTGGATTCAGCAGTCTGCAAACCCTTTCTCTGCAGAGTCCCAAAACAGGCGTTTTCAGCCCATTACCGGCATATGGAAGAAACAGCAGTAAGCACTGGGAAATATCTGCTTCTAAATCCAAAACGCAGCTATCTAACAGAACGGTTGTCAATGTGTGCACTCAACTTCCAGAGTTAAACCCGTGTGTGGATTCAGCAGTCTGCAAACACTTTCTCTGCAGAGTCCCAAAACAGGCGTTTTCAGCCCATTACCGGCATATGGAAGAAACAGCAGAAAGCACAGGGAAATATATGCTTCTAAATCCAAAACGCAGCTATCTAACAGAACGGTTGTCAATGTGTGCACTCAACTTCCAGAGTTAAACCCGTGTGTGGATTCAGCAGTCTGCAAACACTTTCTCTGCAGAGTCCCAAAACAGGCGTTTTCAGCCCATTACCGGCATATGGAAGAAACTGCAGTAAGCACAGGGAAATATGTGCTTCTAAATCCAAAACGCAGCTATCTAACAGAACGGTTGTCAATGTGTGCACTCAACTTCCAGAGTTAAACCCGTGTGTGGATTCAGCAGTCTGCAAACACTTTCTCTGCAGAGTCCCAAAACAGGCGTTTTCAGCCCATTACCGGCATATGGAAGAAACAGCAGTAAGCACAGGGAAATATCTGCTTCTAAATCCAAAACGCAGCTATCTAACAGAACGGTTGTCAATGTGTGCACTCAACTTCCAGAGTTAAACCCGTGTGTGGATTCAGCAGTCTGCAAACACTTTCTCTGCAGAGTCCCAAAACAGGCGTTTTCAGCCCATTACCGGCATATGGAAGAAACAGCAGTAAGCACAGTGAAATATCTGCTTCTAAATCCAAAACGCAGCTATCTAACAGAACGGTTGTCAATGTGTGCACTCAACTTCCAGAGTTAAACCCGTGTGTGGATTCAGCAGTCTACAGACACTTTCTCTGCAGAGTCCCAAAACAGGCGTTTTCAGCCCATTACCGGCATATGGAAGAAACTGCAGTAAGCACAGGGAAATATCTGCTTCTAAATCCAAAACACAGCTATCTAACAGAACGGTTGTCAATGTGTGCACTCAACTTCCAGAGTTAAACCCGTGTGTGGATTCAGCAGTCTGCAAACCCTTTCTCTGCAGAGTCCCAAAACAGGCGTTTTCAGCCCATTACCGGCATATGGAAGAAACAGCAGTAAGCACTGGGAAATATCTGCTTCTAAATCCAAAACGCAGCTATCTAACAGAACGGTTGTCAATGTGTGCACTCAACTTCCAGAGTTAAACCCGTGTGTGGATTCAGCAGTCTGCAAACACTTTCTCTGCAGAGTCCCAAAACAGGCATTTTCAGCCCATTACCGGCATATGGAAGAAACAGCAGAAAGCACAGGGAAATATCTGCTTCTAAATCCAAAACGCAGCTATCTAACAGAACGGTTGTCAATGTGTCCACTCAACTTCCAGAGCTAAACCCGTGTGTGGATTCAGCAGTCTGCAAACACTTTCTCTGCAGAGTCCCAAAACAGGCGTTTTCAGCCCATTACCGGCATATGGAAGAAACTGCAGTAAGCACAGGGAAATATGTGATTCTAAATCCAAAACGCAGCTATCTAACAGAACGGTTGTCAATGTGTGCACTCAACTTCCAGAGTTAAACCCGTGTGTGGATTCAGCAGTCTGCAAACACTTTCTCTGCAGAGTCCCAAAACAGGCGTTTTCAGCCCATTACCGGCATATGGAAGAAACAGCAGTAAGCACAGGGAAATATCTGCTTCTAAATCCAAAACGCAGCTATCTAACAGAACGGTTGTCAATGTGTGCACTCAACTTCCAGAGTTAAACCCGTGTGTGGATTCAGCAGTCTGCAAACACTTTCTGTGCAGAGTCCCAAAACAGGCGTTTTCAGCCCATTACCGGCATATGGAAGAAACAGCAGTAAGCACAGTGAAATATCTGCTTCTAAATCCAAAACGCAGCTATCTAACAGAACGGTTGTCAATGTGTGCACTCAACTTCCAGAGTTAAACCCGTGTGTGGATTCAGCAGTCTGCAGACACTTTCTCTGCAGAGTCCAAAAACAGGCGTTTTCAGCCCATTACCGGCATATGGAAGAAACAGCAGTAAGCACTGGGAAATATCTGCTTCTAAATCCAAAACGCAGCTATCTAACAGAACGGTTGTCAATGTGTGCACTCAACTTCCAGAGTGAAACCCGTGTGTGGATTCAGCAGTCTGCAAACACTTTCTCTGCAGAGTCCCAAAACAGGCGTTTTCAGCCCATTACCGGCATATGGAAGAAACAGCAGTAAGCACATGGAAATATCTGCTTCTAAATCCAAAACGCAGCTATCTAACAGAACTGTTGTCAATGTGTGCACTCGACTTCCAGAGTTAAACCCGTGTGTGGATTCAGCAGTCTGCAAACACTTTCTCTGCAGAGTCCAAAAACAGGCGTTTTCAGCCCATTACCGGCATATGGAAGAAACTGCAGTCAGCACAGGGAAATATCTGCTTCTAAATCCAAAACGCAGCTATCTAACAGAACTGTTGTCAATGTGTGCACTCGACTTCCAGAGTTAAACCCGTGTGTGGATTCAGCAGTCTGCAAACCCTTTCTCTGCAGAGTCCCAAAACAGGCGTTTTCAGCCCATTACCGGCATATGGAAGAAACAGCAGTAAGCACTGGGAAATATCTGCTTCTAAATCCAAAACGCAGCTATCTAACAGAACGGTTGTCAATGTGTGCACTCAACTTCCAGAGTTAAACCCGTGTGTGGATTCAGCAGTCTGCAAACACTTTCTCTGCAGAGTCCCAAAACAGGCGTTTTCAGCCCATTACCGGCATATGGAAGAAACAGCAGTAAGCACTGGGAAATATCTGCTTCTAAATCCAAAACGCAGCTATCTAACAGAACGGTTGTCAATGTGTGCACTCAACTTCCAGAGTTAAACCCGTGTGTGGATTCAGCAGTCTGCAAACACTTTCTCTGCAGAGTCCCAAAATAGGCGTTTTCAGCCCATTACCGGCATATGGAAGAAACAGCAGTAAGCACAGTGAAATATCTGCTTCTAAATCCAAAACGCAGCTATCTAACAGAACGGTTGTCAATGTGTGCACTCAACTTCCAGAGTTAAACCCGTGTGTGGATTCAGCAGTCTGCAAACTCTTTCTGTGCAGAGTCCCAAAACAGGCGTTTTCAGCCCATTACCGGCATATGGAAGAAACAGCAGTAAGCACAGGGAAATATCTGCTTCTAAATCCAAAACGCAGCTATCTAACAGAACGGTTGTCAATGTGTGCACTCAACTTCCAGAGTTAAACCCGTGTGTGGATTCAGCAGTCTGCAAACACTTTCTCTGCAGAGTCCCAAAACAGGCGTTTTCAGCCCATTACAGGCATATGGAAGAAACTGCAGTAAGCACAGGGAAATATCTGCTTCTAAATCCAAAACGCAGCTATCTAACAGAACGGTTGTCAATGTGTGCACTCAACTTCCAGAGTTAATCCCGTGTGTGGATTCAGCAGTCTGCAAACACTTTCTCTGCAGAGTCCCAAAACAGGCGTTTTCAGCCCATTACCGGCATATGGAAGAAACAGCAGTAAGCACAGGGAAATATCTGCTTCTAAATCCAAAACGCAGCTATCTAACAGAACGGTTGTCAATGTGTGCACTCAACTTCCAGAGTTAAACCCGTGTGTGGATTCAGCAGTCTGCAAACACTTTCTCTGCAGAGTCCCAAAACAGGCGTTTTCAGCCCATTACCGGCATATGGAAGAAACAGCTGTAAGCACTGGGAAATATCTGCTTCTAAATCCAAAACGCAGCTATCTAACAGAACGGTTGTCAATGTGTGCACTCGACTTCCAGAGTTAAACCAGTGTGTGGATTCAGCAGTCTGCAAACACTTTCTCTGCAGAGTCCTAAAACAGGCGTTTTCAGCCCATTACCGGCATATGGAAGAAACAGCAGTAAGCACAGGGAAATATCTGCTTCTAAATCCAAAACGCAGCGATCTAACAGAACGGTTGTCAATGTGTGCACTCAACTTCCAGAGTTAAACCCGTGTGTGGATTCAGCAGTCTGCAAACACTTTCTCTGCAGAGTCCCAAAACAGGCGTTTTCAGTCCATTACCGGCATATGGAATAAACAGCAGTAAGCACAGGGAAATATCTGCTTCTAAATCCAAAACGCAGCTATCTAACAGAACGGTTGTCAATGTGTGCACTCGACTTCCAGAGTTAAACCCGTGTGTGGAATCAGCAGTCTGCAAACACTTTCTGTGCAGAGTCCCAAAACAGGCGTTTTCAGCCCATTACCGGCATATGGAAGAAACTGCAGTAAGCACAGGGAAATATCTGCTTCTAAATCCAAAACGCAGCTATCTAACAGAACGGTTGTCAATGTGTGCACTCAACTTCCAGAGTTAAACCCGTGTGTGGATTCAGCAGTCTGCAAACACTTTCTCTGCAGAGTCCCAAAACAGGCGTCTTCAGCCATTACCGGCATATGGAAGAAACAGCAGTAAGCACAGGGAAATATCTGCTTCTAAATCCAAAACGCAGCTATCTAACAGAACGGTTGTCAATGTGCGCACTCAACTTCCAGAGTTAAACCCGTGTGTGGATTCAGCAGTCTGCAAACACTTTCTCTGCAGAGTCCCAAAACAGGCGTTTTCAGCCCATTACCGGCATATGGAAGAAACAGCAGTAAGCACTGGGAAATATCTGCTTCTAAATCCAAAACGCAGCTATCTAACAGAACGGTTGTCAATGTGTGCACTCGACTTCCAGAGTTAAACCCGTGTGTGAATTCAGCAGTCTGCAAACACTTTCTCTGCAGAGTCCCAAAACAGGCGTTTTCAGCCCATTACCGGCATATGGAAGAAACAGCAGTAAGCACAGGGAAATATCTGCTTCTAAATCCAAAACGCAGCTATCTAACAGAACGGTTGTCAATGTGTGCACTCAACTTCCAGAGTTAAACCCGTGTGTGGATTCAGCAGTCTGCAAACACTTTCTCTGCAGAGTCCCAAAACAGGCGTTTTCAGCCCATTACCGGCATATGGAAGAAACAGCAGTAAGCACAGGGAAATATCTGCTTCTAAATCCAAAACGCAGCTATCTAACAGAACGGTTGTCAATGTGTGCACTCAACTTCCAGAGTTAAACCCGTGTGTGGATTCAGCAGTCTGCAAACACTTTCTCTGCAGAGTCCCAAAACAGGCGTTTTCAGCCCATTACCGGCATATGGAAGAAACTGCAGTAAGCACAGGGAAATATCTGCTTCTAAATCCAAAACGCAGCTATCTAACAGAACGGTTGTCAATGTGTGCACTCAACTTCCAGAGTTAAACCCGTGTGTGGATTCAGCAGTCTGCAAACACTTTCTGTGCAGAGTCCCAAAACAGGCGTTTTCAGCCCATTACCGGCATATGGAAGAAACAGCAGTAAGCACAGGGAAATATCTGCTTCTAAATCCAAAACGCAGCTATCTAACAGAACGGTTGTCAATGTGTGCACTCAACTTCCAGAGTGAAACCCGTGTGTGGATTCAGCAGTCTGCAAACACTTTCTCTGCAGAGTCCCAAAACAGGCGTTTTCAGCCCATTACCGGCATATGGAAGAAACAGCAGTAAGCACAGGGAAATATCTGCTTCTAAATCCAAAACGCAGCTATCTAACAGAACGGTTGTCAATGTGTGCACTCAACTTCCAGAGTTAAACCCGTGTGTGGATTCAGCAGTCTGCAAACACTTTCTCTGCAGAGTCCCAAAACAGGCGTTTTCAGCCCATTACCGGCATATGGAAGAAACAGCAGTAAGCACAGGGAAATATCTGCTTCTAAATCCAAAACGCAGCTATCTAACAGAACGGTTGTCAATGTGTGCACTCAACTTCCAGAGTTAAACCCGTGTGTGGATTCAGCAGTCTGCAAACACTTTCTCTGCAGAGTCCCAAAACAGGCGTTTTCAGCCCATTACAGGCATATGGAAGAAACTGCAGTAAGCACAGGGAAATATCTGCTTCTAAATCCAAAACGCAGCTATCTAACAGAACGGTTGTCAATGTGTGCACTCAACTTCCAGAGTTAAACCCGTGTGTGGATTCAGCAGTCTGCAAACACTTTCTCTGCAGAGTCCCAAAACAGGCGTTTTCAGCCCATTACCGGCATATGGAAGAAACAGCAGTAAGCACAGGGAAATATATGCTTCTAAATCCAAAACGCAGCTATCTAACAGAACGGTTGTCAATGTGTGCACTCAACTTCCAGATTTAAACCCGTGTGTGGATTCAGCAGTCTGCAAACACTTTCTGTGCAGAGTCCCAAAACAGGCGTTTTCAGCCCATTACCGGCATATGGAAGAAACAGCAGTAAGCACAGTGAAATATCTGCTTCTAAACCCAAAACGCAGCTATCTAACAGAACGGTTGTC
>NW_026989439.1:0-53093 GCF_030222135.1 Aotus nancymaae
ACAGGCGTTTTCAGCCCATTACCGGCATATGGAAGAAACAGCAGTAAGCACAGGGAAATATCTGCTTCTAAATCCAAAATGCAGCTATCTAACAGAACGGTTGTCAATGTGTGCACTCAACTTCCAGAGTTAAACCCGTGTGTGGATTCAGCAGTCTGCAGAGACTTTCTCTGCAGAGTCCAAAACAGGCGTTTTCAGCCCATTACCGGCATATGGAAGAAACAGCAGTAAGCACAGGGAAATATCTGCTTCTAAATCCAAAACGCAGCTATCTAACAGAACGGTTGTCAATGTGTGCACTCAACTTCCAGAGTTAAACCCGTGTGTGGATTCAGCAGTCTGCAGAGACTTTCTCTGCAGAGTCCCAAAACAGTTTTTCAGCCCATTACCGGCATATGGAAGAAACAGCAGTAAGCACAGGGAAATATCTGCTTCTAAATCCAAAACGCAGGTATCTAACAGAACGGTTGTCAATGTGTGCACTCAACTTCCAGAGTTAAACCCGTGTGTGGATTCAGCAGTCTGAAGAGACTTTCTCTGCAGAGTCCCAAAACAGGCGTTTTCAGCCCATTACCGGCATATGGAAGAAACAGCAGTAAGCACAGGGAAATATCTGCTTCTAAATCCAAAACGCAGCTATCTAACAGAACGGTTGTCAATGTGTGCACTCAACTTCCAGAGTTAAACCCGTGTGTGGATTCAGCAGTCTGCAGAGACTTTCTCTGCAGAGTCCCAAAACAGGCGTTTTCAGCCCATTACCGGCATATGGAAGAAACAGCAGTAAGCACAGGGAAATATCTGCTTCTAAATCCAAAACGCAGCTATCTAACAGAACGGTTGTCAATGTGTGCACTCAACTTCCAGAGTTAAACCCGTGTGTGGATTCAGCAGTCTGCAGAGACTTTCTCTGCAGAGTCCCAAGACAGGCGTTTTCAGCCCATTACCGGCATATGGAAGAAACAGCAGTAAGCACAGGGAAATATCTGCTTCTAAATCCAAAACGCAGCTATCTAACAGAACGGTTGTCAATGTGTGCACTCAACTTCCAGAGTTAAACCCGTGTGTGGATTCAGCAGTCTGCAGAGACTTTCTCTGCAGAGTCCCAAAACAGGCGTTTTCAGCCCATTACCGGCATATGGAAGAAACAGCAGTAAGCACAGGGAAATATCTGCTTCTAAATCCAAAACGCAGCTATCTAACAGAACGGTTGTCAATGTGTGCACTCAACTTCCAGAGTTAAACCCGTGTGTGGATTCAGCAGTCTGCAGAGACTTTCTCTGCAGAGTCCCAAAACAGGCGTTTTCAGCCCATTACCGGCATATGGAAGAAACAGCTGTAAGCACAGGGAAATATCTGCTTCTAAATCCAAAACGCAGCTATCTAACAGAACGGTTGTCAATGTGTGCACTCAACTTCCAGAGTTAAACCCGTGTGTGGATTCAGCAGTCTGCAGAGACTTTCTCTGCAGAGTCCCAAAACAGGCGTTTTCAGCCCATTACCGGCATATGGAAGAAACAGCAGTAAGCACAGGGAAAATCTGCTTCTAAATCCAAAACGCAGCTATCTAACAGAACGGTTGTCAATGTGTGCACTCAACTTCCAGAGTTAAACCCGTGTGTGGATTCAGCAGTCTGCAGAGACTTTCTCTGCAGAGTCCCAAGACAGGCGTTTTCAGCCCATTACCGGCATATGGAAGAAACAGCAGTAAGCACAGGGAAATATCTGCTTCTAAATCCAAAACGCAGCTATCTAACAGAACGGTTGTCAATGTGTGCACTCAACTTCCAGAGTTAAACCCGTGTGTGGATTCAGCAGTCTGCAGAGACTTTCTCTGCAGAGTCCCAAGACAGGCGTTTTCAGCCCATTACCGGCATATGGAAGAAACAGCAGTAAGCACAGGGAAATATCTGCTTCTAAATCCAAAACGCAGCTATCTAACAGAACGGTTTGTCAATGTGTGCACTCAACTTCCAGAGTTAAACCCGTGTGTGGATTCAGCAGTCTGCAGAGACTTTCTCTGCAGAGTCCCAAGACAGGCGTTTTCAGCCCATTACCGGCATATGGAAGAAACAGCAGTAAGCACAGGGAAATATCTGCTTCTAAATCCAAAACGCAGCTATCTAACAGAACGGTTGTCAATGTGTGCACTCAACTTCCAGAGTTAAACCCGTGTGTGGATTCAGCAGTCTGCAGAGACTTTCTCTGCAGAGTCCCAAAACAGGCGTTTTCAGCCCATTACCGGCATATGGAAGAAACAGCAGTAAGCACAGGGAAATATCTGCTTCTAAATCCAAAACGCAGCTATCTAACAGAACGGTTGTCAATGTGTGCACTCAACTTCCAGAGTTAAACCCGTGTGTGGATTCAGCAGTCTGCAGAGACTTTCTCTGCAGAGTCCCAAAACAGGCGTTTTCAGCCCATTACCGGCATATGGAAGAAAACAGCAGTAAGCACAGGGAAATATCTGCTTCTAAATCCAAAACGCAGCTATCTAACAGAACGGTTGTCAATGTGTGCACTCAACTTCCAGAGTTAAACCCGTGTGTGGATTCAGCAGTCTGCAGAGACTTTCTCTGCAGAGTCCCAAGACAGGCGTTTTCAGCCCATTACCGGCATATGGAAGAAACAGCAGTAAGCACAGGGAAATATCTGCTTCTAAATCCAAAACGCAGCTATCTAACAGAACGGTTGTCAATGTGTGCACTCAACTTCCAGAGTTAAACCCGTGTGTGGATTCAGCAGTCTGCAGAGACTTTCTCTGCAGAGTCCCAAAACAGGCGTTTTCAGCCCATTACCGGCATATGGAAGAAACAGCAGTAAGCACAGGGAAATATCTGCTTCTAAATCCAAAACGCAGCTATCTAACAGAACGGTTGTCAATGTGTGCACTCAACTTCCAGAGTTAAACCCGTGTGTGGATTCAGCAGTCTGCAGAGACTTTCTCTGCAGAGTCCCAAAACAGGCGTTTTCAGCCCATTACCGGCATATGGAAGAAACAGCTGTAAGCACAGGGAAATATCTGCTTCTAAATCCAAAACGCAGCTATCTAACAGAACGGTTGTCAATGTGTGCACTCAACTTCCAGAGTTAAACCCGTGTGTGGATTCAGCAGTCTGCAGAGACTTTCTCTGCAGAGTCCCAAAACAGGCGTTTTCATCCCATTACCGGCATATGGAAGAAACAGCAGTAAGCACAGGGAAATATCTGCTTCTAAATCCAAAACGCAGCTATCTAACAGAACGGTTGTCAATGTGTGCACTCAACTTCCAGAGTTAAACCCGTGTGTGGATTCAGCAGTCTGCAGAGACTTTCTCTGCAGAGTCCCAAGACAGGCGTTTTCAGCCCATTACCGGCATATGGAAGAAACAGCAGTAAGCACAGGGAAATATCTGCTTCTAAATCCAAAACGCAGCTATCTAACAGAACGGTTGTCAATGTGTGCACTCAACTTCCAGAGTTAAAACCCGTGTGTGGATTCAGCAGTCTGCAGAGACTTTCTCTGCAGAGTCCCAAGACAGGCGTTTTCAGCCCATTACCGGCATATGGAAGAAACAGCAGTAAGCACAGGGAAATATCTGCTTCTAAATCCAAAACGCAGCTATCTAACAGAACGGTTGTCAATGTGTGCACTCAACTTCCAGAGTTAAACCCGTGTGTGGATTCAGCAGTCTGCAGAGACTTTCTCTGCAGAGTCCCAAGACAGGCGTTTTCAGCCCATTACCGGCATATGGAAGAAACAGCAGTAAGCACAGGGAAATATCTGCTTCTAAATCCAAAACGCAGCTATCTAACAGAACGGTTGTCAATGTGTGCACTCAACTTCCAGAGTTAAACCCGTGTGTGGATTCAGCAGTCTGCAGAGACTTTCTCTGCAGAGTCCCAAGACAGGCGTTTTCAGCCCATTACCGGCATATGGAAGAAACAGCAGTAAGCACAGGGAAATATCTGCTTCTAAATCCAAAACGCAGCTATCTAACAGAACGGTTGTCAATGTGTGCACTCAACTTCCAGAGTTAAACCCGTGTGTGGATTCAGCAGTCTGCAGAGACTTTCTCTGCAGAGTCCCAAAACAGGCGTTTTCAGCCCATTACCGGCATATGGAAGAAACAGCAGTAAGCACAGGGAAATATCTGCTTCTAAATCCAAAACGCAGCTATCTAACAGAACGGTTGTCAACGTGTGCACTCAACTTCCAGAGTTAAACCCGTGTGTGGATTCAGCAGTCTGCAGAGACTTTCTCTGCAGAGTCCCAAAACAGGCGTTTTCAGCCCATTACCGGCATATGGAAGAAACAGCAGTAAGCACAGGGAAATATCTGCTTCTAAATCCAAAACGCAGCTATCTAACAGAACGGTTGTCAACGTGTGCACTCAACTTCCAGAGTTAAACCCGTGTGTGGATTCAGCAGTCTGCAGAGACTTTCTCTGCAGAGTCCCAAAACAGGCGTTTTCAGCCCATTACCGGCATATGGAAGAAACAGCAGTAAGCACAGGGAAATATCTGCTTCTAAATCCAAAACGCAGCTATCTAACAGAACGGTTGTCAATGTGTGCACTCAACTTCCAGAGTTAAACCCGTGTGTGGATTCAGCAGTCTGCAGAGACTTTCTCTGCAGAGTCCCAAAACAGGCGTTTTCAGCCCATTACCGGCATACGGAAGAAACAGCAGTAAGCACAGGGAAATATCTGCTTCTAAATCCAAAACGCAGCTATCTAACAGAACGGTTGTCAATGTGTGCACTCAACTTCCAGAGTTAAACCCGTGTGTGGATTCAGCAGTCTGCAGAGACTTTCTCTGCAGAGTCCCAAAACAGGCGTTTTCAGCCTATTACCGGCATATGGAAGAAACAGCAGTAAGCACAGGGAAATATCTGCTTCTAAATCCAAAACGCAGCTATCTAACAGAACGGTTGTCAATGTGTGCACTCAACTTCCAGAGTTAAACCCGTGTGTGGATTCAGCAGTCTGCAGAGACTTTCTCTGCAGAGTCCCAAAACAGGCGTTTTCAGCCCATTACCGGCATATGGAAGAAACAGCAGTAAGCACAGGGAAATATCTGCTTCTAAATCCAAAACGCAGCTATCTAACAGAACGGTTGTCAATGTGTGCACTCAACTTCCAGAGTTAAACCCGTGTGTGGATTCAGCAGTCTGCAGAGACTTTCTCTGCAGAGTCCCAAGACAGGCGTTTTCAGCCCATTACCGGCATATGGAAGAAACAGCAGTAAGCACAGGGAAATATCTGCTTCTAAATCCAAAACGCAGCTATCTAACAGAACGGTTGTCAATGTGTGCACTCAACTTCCAGAGTTAAACCCGTGTGTGGATTCAGCAGTCTGCAGAGACTTTCTCTGCAGAGTCCCAAAACAGGCGTTTTCAGCCCATTACCGGCATATGGAAGAAACAGCAGTAAGCACAGGGAAATATCTGCTTCTAAATCCAAAACGCAGCTATCTAACAGAACGGTTGTCATTGTGTGCACTCAACTTCCAGAGTTAAACCCGTGTGTGGATTCAGCAGTCTGCAGAGACTTTTTCTGCAGAGTCCCAAGACAGGCGTTTTCAGCCCATTACCGGCATATGGAAGAAACAGCAGTAAGCACAGGGAAATATCTGCTTCTAAATCCAAAACGCAGCTATCTAACAGAACGGTTGTCAATGTGTGCACTCAACTTCCAGAGTTAAACCCGTGTGTGGATTCAGCAGTCTGCAGAGACTTTCTCTGCAGAGTCCCAAAACAGGCGTTTTCAGCCCATTACCGGCATATGGAAGAAACAGCAGTAAGCACAGGGAAATATCTGCTTCTAAATCCAAAACGCAGCTATCTAACAGAACGGTTGTCAATGTGTGCACTCAACTTCCAGAGTTAAACCCGTGTGTGGATTCAGCAGTCTGCAGAGACTTTCTCTGCAGAGTCCCAAAACAGGCGTTTTCAGCCCATTACCGGCATATGGAAGAAACAGCAGTAAGCACAGGGAAATATCTGCTTCTAAATCCAAAACGCAGCTATCTAACAGAACGGTTGTCAATGTGTGCACTCAACTTCCAGAGTTAAACCCGTGTGTGGATTCAGCAGTCTGCAGAGACTTTCTCTGCAGAGTCCCAAAACAGGCGTTTTCAGCCCATTACCGGCATATGGAAGAAACAGCAGTAAGCACAGGGAAATATCTGCTTCTAAATCCAAAACGCAGCTATCTAACAGAACGGTTGTCAATGTGTGCACTCAACTTCCAGAGTTAAACCCGTGTGTGGATTCAGCAGTCTGCAGAGACTTTCTCTGCAGAGTCCCAAGACAGGCGTTTTCAGCCCATTACCGGCATATGGAAGAAACAGCAGTAAGCACAGGGAAATATCTGCTTCTAAATCCAAAACGCAGCTATCTAACAGAACGGTTGTCAATGTGTGCACTCAACTTCCAGAGTTAAACCCGTGTGTGGATTCAGCAGTCTGCAGAGACTTTCTCTGCAGAGTCCCAAGACAGGCGTTTTCAGCCCATTACCGGCATATGGAAGAAACAGCAGTAAGCACAGGGAAATATCTGCTTCTAAATCCAAAACGCAGCTATCTAACAGAACGGTTGTCAATGTGTGCACTCAACTTCCAGAGTTAAACCCGTGTGTGGATTCAGCAGTCTGCAGAGACTTTCTCTGCAGAGTCCCAAGACAGGCGTTTTCAGCCCATTACCGGCATATGGAAGAAACAGCAGTAAGCACAGGGAAATATCTGCTTCTAAATCCAAAACGCAGCTATCTAACAGAACGGTTGTCAATGTGTGCACTCAACTTCCAGAGTTAAACCCGTGTGTGGATTCAGCAGTCTGCAGAGACTTTCTCTGCAGAGTCCCAAAACAGGCGTTTTCAGCCCATTACCGGCATATGGAAGAAACAGCAGTAAGCACAGGGAAATATCTGCTTCTAAATCCAAAACGCAGCTATCTAACAGAACGGTTGTCAATGTGTGCACTCAACTTCCAGAGTTAAACCCGTGTGTGGATTCAGCAGTCTGCAGAGACTTTCTCTGCAGAGTCCCAAAACAGGCGTTTTCAGCCCATTACCGGCATATGGAAGAAACAGCAGTAAGCACAGGGAAATATCTGCTTCTAAATCCAAAACGCAGCTATCTAACAGAACGGTTGTCAATGTGTGCACTCAACTTCCAGAGTTAAACCCGTGTGTGGATTCAGCAGTCTGCAGAGACTTTCTCTGCAGAGTCCCAAAACAGGCGTTTTCAGCCCATTACCGGCATATGGAAGAAACAGCAGTAAGCACAGGGAAATATCTGCTTCTAAATCCAAAACGCAGCTATCTAACAGAACGGTTGTCAACGTGTGCACTCAACTTCCAGAGTTAAACCCGTGTGTGGATTCAGCAGTCTGCAGAGACTTTCTCTGCAGAGTCCCAAGACAGGCGTTTTCAGCCCATTACCGGCATATGGAAGAAACAGCAGTAAGCACAGGGAAATATCTGCTTCTAAATCCAAAACGCAGCTATCTAACAGAACGGTTGTCAATGTGTGCACTCAACTTCCAGAGTTAAACCCGTGTGTGGATTCAGCAGTCTGCAGAGACTTTCTCTGCAGAGTCCCAAGACAGGCGTTTTCAGCCCATTACCGGCATATGGAAGAAACAGCAGTAAGCACAGGGAAATATCTGCTTCTAAATCCAAAACGCAGCTATCTAACAGAACGGTTGTCAATGTGTGCACTCAACTTCCAGAGTTAAACCCGTGTGTGGATTCAGCAGTCTGCAGAGACTTTCTCTGCAGAGTCCCAAGACAGGCGTTTTCAGCCCATTACCGGCATATGGAAGAAACAGCAGTAAGCACAGGGAAATATCTGCTTCTAAATCCAAAACGCAGCTATCTAACAGAACGGTTGTCAATGTGTGCACTCAACTTCCAGAGTTAAACCCGTGTGTGGATTCAGCAGTCTGCAGAGACTTTCTCTGCAGAGTCCCAAAACAGGCGTTTTCAGCCCATTACCGGCATATGGAAGAAACAGCAGTAAGCACAGGGAAATATCTGCTTCTAAATCCAAAACGCAGCTATCTAACAGAACGGTTGTCAATGTGTGCACTCAAGTTCCAGAGTTAAACCCGTGTGTGGATTCAGCAGTCTGCAGAGACTTTCTCTGCAGAGTCCCAAAACAGGCGTTTTCAGCCCATTACCGGCATATGGAAGAAACAGCAGTAAGCACAGGGAAATATCTGCTTCTAAATCCAAAACGCAGCTATCTAACAGAACGGTTGTCAATGTGTTCACTCAACTTCCAGAGTTAAACCCGTGTGTGGATTCAGCAGTCTGCAGAGACTTTCTCTGCAGAGTCCCAAAACAGGCGTTTTCAGCCCATTACCGGCATATGGAAGAAACAGCAGTAAGCACAGGGAAATATCTGCTTCTAAATCCAAAACGCAGCTATCTAACAGAACGGTTGTCAACGTGTGCACTCAACTTCCAGAGTTAAACCCGTGTGTGGATTCAGCAGTCTGCAGAGACTTTCTCTGCAGAGTCCCAAAACAGGCGTTTTCAGCCCATTACCGGCATATGGAAGAAACAGCAGTAAGCACAGGGAAATATCTGCTTCTAAATCCAAAACACAGCTATCTAACAGAACGGTTGTCAATGTGTGCACTCAACTTCCAGAGTTAAACCCGTGTGTGGATTCAGCAGTCTGCAGAGACTTTCTCTGCAGAGTCCCAAAACAGGCGTTTTCAGCCCATTACCGGCATACGGAAGAAACAGCAGTAAGCACAGGGAAATATCTGCTTCTAAATCCAAAACGCAGCTATCTAACAGAACGGTTGTCAATGTGTGCACTCAACTTCCAGAGTTAAACCCGTGTGTGGATTCAGCAGTCTGCAGAGACTTTCTCTGCAGAGTCCCAAAACAGGCGTTTTCAGCCCATTACCGGCATATGGAAGAAACAGCAGTAAGCACAGGGAAATATCTGCTTCTAAATCCAAAACGCAGCTATCTAACAGAACGGTTGTCAATGTGTGCACTCAACTTCCAGAGTTAAACCCGTGTGTGGATTCAGCAGTCTGCAGAGACTTTCTCTGCAGAGTCCCAAAACAGGCGTTTTCAGCCCATTACCGGCATATGGAAGAAACAGCAGTAAGCACAGGGAAATATCTGCTTCTAAATCCAAAACGCAGCTATCTAACAGAACGGTTGTCAATGTGTGCACTCAACTTCCAGAGTTAAACCCGTGTGTGGATTCAGCAGTCTGCAGAGACTTTCTCTGCAGAGTCCCAAGACAGGCGTTTTCAGCCCATTACCGGCATATGGAAGAAACAGCAGTAAGCACAGGGAAATATCTGCTTCTAAATCCAAAACGCAGCTATCTAACAGAACGGTTGTCAATGTGTGCACTCAACTTCCAGAGTTAAACCCGTGTGTGGATTCAGCAGTCTGCAGAGACTTTCTCTGCAGAGTCCCAAAACAGGCGTTTTCAGCCCATTACCGGCATATGGAAGAAACAGCAGTAAGCACAGGGAAATATCTGCTTCTAAATCCAAAACGCAGCTATCTAACAGAACGGTTGTCAATGTGTGCACTCAACTTCCAGAGTTAAACCCGTGTGTGGATTCAGCAGTCTGCAGAGACTTTCTCTGCAGAGTCCCAAGACAGGCGTTTTCAGCCCATTACCGGCATATGGAAGAAACAGCAGTAAGCACAGGGAAATATCTGCTTCTAAATCCAAAACGCAGCTATCTAACAGAACGGTTGTCAATGTGTGCACTCAACTTCCAGAGTTAAACCCGTGTGTGGATTCAGCAGTCTGCAGAGACTTTCTCTGCAGAGTCCCAAAACAGGCGTTTTCAGCCCATTACCGGCATATGGAAGAAACAGCAGTAAGCACAGGGAAATATCTGCTTCTAAATCCAAAACGCAGCTATCTAACAGAACGGTTGTCAATGTGTGCACTCAACTTCCAGAGTTAAACCCGTGTGTGGATTCAGCAGTCTGCAGAGACTTTCTCTGCAGAGTCCCAAAACAGGCGTTTTCAGCCCATTACCGGCATATGGAAGAAACAGCAGTAAGCACAGGGAAATATCTGCTTCTAAATCCAAAACGCAGCTATCTAACAGAACGGTTGTCAATGTGTGCACTCAACTTCCAGAGTTAAACCCGTGTGTGGATTCAGCAGTCTGCAGAGACTTTCTCTGCAGAGTCCCAAAACAGGCGTTTTCAGCCCATTACCGGCATATGGAAGAAACAGCAGTAAGCACAGGGAAATATCTGCTTCTAAATCCAAAACGCAGCTATCTAACAGAACGGTTGTCAATGTGTGCACTCAACTTCCAGAGTTAAACCCGTGTGTGGATTCAGCAGTCTGCAGAGACTTTCTCTGCAGAGTCCCAAGACAGGCGTTTTCAGCCCATTACCGGCATATGGAAGAAACAGCAGTAAGCACAGGGAAATATCTGCTTCTAAATCCAAAACGCAGCTATCTAACAGAACGGTTGTCAATGTGTGCACTCAACTTCCAGAGTTAAACCCGTGTGTGGATTCAGCAGTCTGCAGAGACTTTCTCTGCAGAGTCCCAAGACAGGCGTTTTCAGCCCATTACCGGCATATGGAAGAAACAGCAGTAAGCACAGGGAAATATCTGCTTCTAAATCCAAAACGCAGCTATCTAACAGAACGGTTGTCAATGTGTGCACTCAACTTCCAGAGTTAAACCCGTGTGTGGATTCAGCAGTCTGCAGAGACTTTCTCTGCAGAGTCCCAAGACAGGCGTTTTCAGCCCATTACCGGCATATGGAAGAAACAGCAGTAAGCACAGGGAAATATCTGCTTCTAAATCCAAAACGCAGCTATCTAACAGAACGGTTGTCAATGTGTGCACTCAACTTCCAGAGTTAAACCCGTGTGTGGATTCAGCAGTCTGCAGAGACTTTCTCTGCAGAGTCCCAAAACAGGCGTTTTCAGCCCATTACCGGCATATGGAAGAAACAGCAGTAAGCACAGGGAAATATCTGCTTCTAAATCCAAAACGCAGCTATCTAACAGAACGGTTGTCAATGTGTGCACTCAACTTCCAGAGTTAAACCCGTGTGTGGATTCAGCAGTCTGCAGAGACTTTCTCTGCAGAGTCCCAAAACAGGCGTTTTCAGCCCATTACCGGCATATGGAAGAAACAGCAGTAAGCACAGGGAAATATCTGCTTCTAAATCCAAAACGCAGCTATCTAACAGAACGGTTGTCAATGTGTGCACTCAACTTCCAGAGTTAAACCCGTGTGTGGATTCAGCAGTCTGCAGAGACTTTCTCTGCAGAGTCCCAAAACAGGCGTTTTCAGCCCATTACCGGCATATGGAAGAAACAGCAGTAAGCACAGGGAAATATCTGCTTCTAAATCCAAAACGCAGCTATCTAACAGAACGGTTGTCAACGTGTGCACTCAACTTCCAGAGTTAAACCCGTGTGTGGATTCAGCAGTCTGCAGAGACTTTCTCTGCAGAGTCCCAAAACAGGCGTTTTCAGCCCATTACCGGCATATGGAAGAAACAGCAGTAAGCACAGGGAAATATCTGCTTCTAAATCCAAAACGCAGCTATCTAACAGAACGCTTGTCAATGTGTGCACTCAACTTCCAGAGTTAAACCCGTGTGTGGATTCAGCAGTCTGCAGAGACTTTCTCTGCAGAGTCCCAAAACAGGCGTTTTCAGCCCATTACCGGCATATGGAAGAAACAGCAGTAAGCACAGGGAAATATCTGCTTCTAAATCCAAAACGCAGCTATCTAACAGAACGGTTGTCAATGTGTGCACTCAACTTCCAGAGTTAAACCCGTGTGTGGCTTCAGCAGTCTGCATAGACTTTCTCTGCAGAGTCCCAAAACAGGCGTTTTCAGCCCATTACCGGCATATGGAAGAAACAGCAGTAAGCACAGGGAAATATCTGCTTCTAAATCCAAAACGCAGCTATCTAACAGAACGGTTGTCAATGTGTGCACTCAACTTCCAGAGTTAAACCCGTGTGTGGATTCAGCAGTCTGCAGAGACTTTCTCTGCAGAGTCCCAAAACAGGCGTTTTCAGCCCATTACCGGCATATGGAAGAAACAGCTGTAAGCACAGGGAAATATCTGCTTCTAAATCCAAAACGCAGCTATCTAACAGAACGGTTGTCAATGTGTGCACTCAACTTCCAGAGTTAAACCCGTGTGTGGATTCAGCAGTCTGCAGAGACTTTTTCTGCAGAGTCCCAAGACAGGCGTTTTCAGCCCATTACCGGCATATGGAAGAAACAGCAGTAAGCACAGGGAAATATCTGCTTCTAAATCCAAAACGCAGCTATCTAACAGAACGGTTGTCAATGTGTGCACTCAACTTCCAGAGTTAAACCCGTGTGTGGATTCAGCAGTCTGCAGACACTTTCTCTGCAGAGTCCCAAAACAGGCGTTTTCAGCCCATTACCGGCATATGGAAGAAACAGCAGTAAGCACAGGGAAATATCTGCTTCTAAATCCAAAACGCAGCTATCTAACAGAACGGTTGTCAATGTGTGCACTCAACTTCCAGAGTTAAACCCGTGTGTGGATTCAGCAGTCTGCAGAGACTTTCTCTGCAGAGTCCCAAAACAGGCGTTTTCAGCCCATTACCGGCATATGGAAGAAACAGCAGTAAGCACAGGGAAATATCTGCTTCTAAATCCAAAACGCAGCTATCTAACAGAACGGTTGTCAATGTGTGCACTCAACTTCCAGAGTTAAACCCGTGTGTGGATTCAGCAGTCTGCAGAGACTTTCTCTGCAGAGTCCCAAAACAGGCGTTTTCAGCCCATTACCGGCATATGGAAGAAACAGCAGTAAGCACAGGGAAATATCTGCTTCTAAATCCAAAACGCAGCTATCTAACAGAACGGTTGTCAATGTGTGCACTCAACTTCCAGAGTTAAACCCGTGTGTGGATTCAGCAGTCTGCAGAGACTTTCTCTGCAGAGTCCCAAAACAGGCGTTTTCAGCCCATTACCGGCATATGGAAGAAACAGCAGTAAGCACAGGGAAATATCTGCTTCTAAATCCAAAACGCAGCTATCTAACAGAACGGTTGTCAATGTGTGCACTCAACTTCCAGAGTTAAACCCGTGTGTGGATTCAGCAGTCTGCAGAGACTTTCTCTGCAGAGTCCCAAAACAGGCGTTTTCAGCCCATTACCGGCATATGGAAGAAACAGCAGTAAGCACAGGGAAATATCTGCTTCTAAATCCACAACGCAGCTATCTAACAGAACGGTTGTCAATGTGTGCACTCAACTTCCAGAGTTAAACCCGTGTGTGGATTCAGCAGTCTGCAGAGACTTTCTCTGCAGAGTCCCAAAACAGGCGTTTTCAGCCCATTACCGGCATATGGAAGAAACAGCAGTAAGCACAGGGAAATATCTGCTTCTAAATCCAAAACGCAGCTATCTAACAGAACGGTTGTCAATGTGTGCACTCAACTTCCAGAGTTAAACCCGTGTGTGGATTCAGCAGTCTGCAGAGACTTTCTCTGCAGAGTCCCAAAACAGGCGTTTTCAGCCCATTACCGGCATACGGAAGAAACAGCAGTAAGCACAGGGAAATATCTGCTTCTAAATCCAAAACGCAGCTATCTAACAGAACGGTTGTCAATGTGTGCACTCAACTTCCAGAGTTAAACCCGTGTGTGGATTCAGCAGTCTGCAGAGACTTTCTCTGCAGAGTCCCAAAACAGGCGTTTTCAGCCCATTACCGGCATATGGAAGAAACAGCAGTAAGCACAGGGAAATATCTGCTTCTAAATCCAAAACGCAGCTATCTAACAGAACGGTTGTCAATGTGTGCACTCAACTTCCAGAGTTAAACCCGTGTGTGGATTCAGCAGTCTGCAGAGACTTTCTCTGCAGAGTCCCAAAACAGGCGTTTTCAGCCCATTACCGGCATATGGAAGAAACAGCAGTAAGCACAGGGAAATATCTGCTTCTAAATCCAAAACGCAGCTATCTAACAGAACGGTTGTCAATGTGTGCACTCAACTTCCAGAGTTAAACCCGTGTGTGGATTCAGCAGTCTGCAGAGACTTTCTCTGCAGAGTCCCAAGACAGGCGTTTTCAGCCCATTACCGGCATATGGAAGAAACAGCAGTAAGCACAGGGAAATATCTGCTTCTAAATCCAAAACGCAGCTATCTAACAGAACGGTTGTCAATGTGTGCACTCAACTTCCAGAGTTAAACCCGTGTGTGGATTCAGCAGTCTGCAGAGACTTTCTCTGCAGAGTCCCAAAACAGGCGTTTTCAGCCCATTACCGGCATATGGAAGAAACAGCAGTAAGCACAGGGAAATATCTGCTTCTAAATCCAAAACGCAGCTATCTAACAGAACGGTTGTCAATGTGTGCACTCAACTTCCAGAGTTAAACCCGTGTGTGGATTCAGCAGTCTGCAGAGACTTTCTCTGCAGAGTCCCAAGACAGGCGTTTTCAGCCCATTACCGGCATATGGAAGAAACAGCAGTAAGCACAGGGAAATATCTGCTTCTAAATCCAAAACGCAGCTATCTAACAGAACGGTTGTCAATGTGTGCACTCAACTTCCAGAGTTAAACCCGTGTGTGGATTCAGCAGTCTGCAGAGACTTTCTCTGCAGAGTCCCAAAACAGGCGTTTTCAGCCCATTACCGGCATATGGAAGAAACAGCAGTAAGCACAGGGAAATATCTGCTTCTAAATCCAAAACGCAGCTATCTAACAGAACGGTTGTCAATGTGTGCACTCAACTTCCAGAGTTAAACCCGTGTGTGGATTCAGCAGTCTGCAGAGACTTTCTCTGCAGAGTCCCAAAACAGGCGTTTTCAGCCCATTACCGGCATATGGAAGAAACAGCAGTAAGCACAGGGAAATATCTGCTTCTAAATCCAAAACGCAGCTATCTAACAGAACGGTTGTCAATGTGTGCACTCAACTTCCAGAGTTAAACCCGTGTGTGGATTCAGCAGTCTGCAGAGACTTTCTCTGCAGAGTCCCAAAACAGGCGTTTTCAGCCCATTACCGGCATATGGAAGAAACAGCAGTAAGCACAGGGAAATATCTGCTTCTAAATCCAAAACGCAGCTATCTAACAGAACGGTTGTCAATGTGTGCACTCAACTTCCAGAGTTAAACCCGTGTGTGGATTCAGCAGTCTGCAGAGACTTTCTCTGCAGAGTCCCAAGACAGGCGTTTTCAGCCCATTACCGGCATATGGAAGAAACAGCAGTAAGCACAGGGAAATATCTGCTTCTAAATCCAAAACGCAGCTATCTAACAGAACGGTTGTCAATGTGTGCACTCAACTTCCAGAGTTAAACCCGTGTGTGGATTCAGCAGTCTGCAGAGACTTTCTCTGCAGAGTCCCAAGACAGGCGTTTTCAGCCCATTACCGGCATATGGAAGAAACAGCAGTAAGCACAGGGAAATATCTGCTTCTAAATCCAAAACGCAGCTATCTAACAGAACGGTTGTCAATGTGTGCACTCAACTTCCAGAGTTAAACCCGTGTGTGGATTCAGCAGTCTGCAGAGACTTTCTCTGCAGAGTCCCAAGACAGGCGTTTTCAGCCCATTACCGGCATATGGAAGAAACAGCAGTAAGCACAGGGAAATATCTGCTTCTAAATCCAAAACGCAGCTATCTAACAGAACGGTTGTCAATGTGTGCACTCAACTTCCAGAGTTAAACCCGTGTGTGGATTCAGCAGTCTGCAGAGACTTTCTCTGCAGAGTCCCAAAACAGGCGTTTTCAGCCCATTACCGGCATATGGAAGAAACAGCAGTAAGCACAGGGAAATATCTGCTTCTAAATCCAAAACGCAGCTATCTAACAGAACGGTTGTCAATGTGTGCACTCAACTTCCAGAGTTAAACCCGTGTGTGGATTCAGCAGTCTGCAGAGACTTTCTCTGCAGAGTCCCAAAACAGGCGTTTTCAGCCCATTACCGGCATATGGAAGAAACAGCAGTAAGCACAGGGAAATATCTGCTTCTAAATCCAAAACGCAGCTATCTAACAGAACGGTTGTCAATGTGTGCACTCAACTTCCAGAGTTAAACCCGTGTGTGGATTCAGCAGTCTGCAGAGACTTTCTCTGCAGAGTCCCAAAACAGGCGTTTTCAGCCCATTACCGGCATATGGAAGAAACAGCAGTAAGCACAGGGAAATATCTGCTTCTAAATCCAAAACGCAGCTATCTAACAGAACGGTTGTCAACGTGTGCACTCAACTTCCAGAGTTAAACCCGTGTGTGGATTCAGCAGTCTGCAGAGACTTTCTCTGCAGAGTCCCAAAACAGGCGTTTTCAGCCCATTACCGGCATATGGAAGAAACAGCAGTAAGCACAGGGAAATATCTGCTTCTAAATCCAAAACGCAGCTATCTAACAGAACGGTTGTCAATGTGTGCACTCAACTTCCAGAGTTAAACCCGTGTGTGGATTCAGCAGTCTGCAGAGACTTTCTCTGCAGAGTCCCAAAACAGGCGTTTTCAGCCCATTACCGGCATATGGAAGAAACAGCAGTAAGCACAGGGAAATATCTGCTTCTAAATCCAAAACGCAGCTATCTAACAGAACGGTTGTCAATGTGTGCACTCAACTTCCAGAGTTAAACCCGTGTGTGGCTTCAGCAGTCTGCATAGACTTTCTCTGCAGAGTCCCAAAACAGGCGTTTTCAGCCCATTACCGGCATATGGAAGAAACAGCAGTAAGCACAGGGAAATATCTGCTTCTAAATCCAAAACGCAGCTATCTAACAGAACGGTTGTCAATGTGTGCACTCAACTTCCAGAGTTAAACCCGTGTGTGGATTCAGCAGTCTGCAGAGACTTTCTCTGCAGAGTCCCAAAACAGGCGTTTTCAGCCCATTACCGGCATATGGAAGAAACAGCTGTAAGCACAGGGAAATATCTGCTTCTAAATCCAAAACGCAGCTATCTAACAGAACGGTTGTCAATGTGTGCACTCAACTTCCAGAGTTAAACCCGTGTGTGGATTCAGCAGTCTGCAGAGACTTTTTCTGCAGAGTCCCAAGACAGGCGTTTTCAGCCCATTACCGGCATATGGAAGAAACAGCAGTAAGCACAGGGAAATATCTGCTTCTAAATCCAAAACGCAGCTATCTAACAGAACGGTTGTCAATGTGTGCACTCAACTTCCAGAGTTAAACCCGTGTGTGGATTCAGCAGTCTGCAGACACTTTCTCTGCAGAGTCCCAAAACAGGCGTTTTCAGCCCATTACCGGCATATGGAAGAAACAGCAGTAAGCACAGGGAAATATCTGCTTCTAAATCCAAAACGCAGCTATCTAACAGAACGGTTGTCAATGTGTGCACTCAACTTCCAGAGCTAAACCCGTGTGTGGATTCAGCAGTCTGCAGAGACTTTCTCTGCAGAGTCCCAAAACAGGCGTTTTCAGCCCATTACCGGCATATGGAAGAAACAGCAGTAAGCACAGGGAAATATCTGCTTCTAAATCCAAAACGCAGCTATCTAACAGAACGGTTGTCAATGTGTGCACTCAACTTCCAGAGTTAAACCCGTGTGTGGATTCAGCAGTCTGCAGAGACTTTCTCTGCAGAGTCCCAAAACAGGCGTTTTCAGCCCATTACCGGCATATGGAAGAAACAGCAGTAAGCACAGGGAAATATCTGCTTCTAAATCCAAAACGCAGCTATCTAACAGAACGGTTGTCAATGTGTGCACTCAACTTCCAGAGTTAAACCCGTGTGTGGATTCAGCAGTCTGCAGAGACTTTCTCTGCAGAGTCCCAAAACAGGCGTTTTCAGCCCATTACCGGCATATGGAAGAAACAGCAGTAAGCACAGGGAAATATCTGCTTCTAAATCCAAAACGCAGCTATCTAACAGAACGGTTGTCAATGTGTGCACTCAACTTCCAGAGTTAAACCCGTGTGTGGATTCAGCAGTCTGCAGAGACTTTCTCTGCAGAGTCCCAAAACAGGCGTTTTCAGCCCATTACCGGCATATGGAAGAAACAGCAGTAAGCACAGGGAAATATCTGCTTCTAAATCCACAACGCAGCTATCTAACAGAACGGTTGTCAATGTGTGCACTCAACTTCCAGAGTTAAAACCGTGTGTGGATTCAGCAGTCTGCAGAGACTTTCTCTGCAGAGTCCCAAAACAGGCGTTTTCAGCCCATTACCGGCATATGGAAGAAACAGCAGTAAGCACAGGGAAATATCTGCTTCTAAATCCAAAACGCAGCTATCTAACAGAACGGTTGTCAATGTGTGCACTCAACTTCCAGAGTTAAACCCGTGTGTGGATTCAGCAGTCTGCAGAGACTTTCTCTGCAGAGTCCCAAGACAGGCGTTTTCAGCCCATTACCGGCATATGGAAGAAACAGCAGTAAGCACAGGGAAATATCTGCTTCTAAATCCAAAACGCAGCTATCTAACAGAACGGTTGTCAATGTGTGCACTCAACTTCCAGAGTTAAACCCGTGTGTGGATTCAGCAGTCTGCAGAGACTTTCTCTGCAGAGTCCCAAAACAGGCGTTTTCAGCCCATTACCGGCATATGGAAGAAACAGCAGTAAGCACAGGGAAATATCTGCTTCTAAATCCAAAACGCAGCTATCTAACAGAACGGTTGTCAATGTGTGCACTCAACTTCCAGAGTTAAACCCGTGTGTGGATTCAGCAGTCTGCAGAGACTTTCTCTGCAGAGTCCCAAAACAGGCGTTTTCAGCCCATTACCGGCATATGGAAGAAACAGCAGTAAGCACAGGGAAATATCTGCTTCTAAATCCAAAACGCAGCTATCTAACAGAACGGTTGTCAATGTGTGCACTCAACTTCCAGAGTTAAACCCGTGTGTGGATTCAGCAGTCTGCAGAGACTTTCTCTGCAGAGTCCCAAAACAGGCGTTTTCAGCCCATTACCGGCATATGGAAGAAACAGCAGTAAGCACCGGGAAATATCTGCTTCTAAATCCAAAACGCAGCTATCTAACAGAACGGTTGTCAATGTGTGCACTCAACTTCCAGAGTTAAACCCGTGTGTGGATTCAGCAGTCTGCAGAGACTTTCTCTGCAGAGTCCCAAAACAGGCGTTTTCAGCCCATTACCGGCATATGGAAGAAACAGCAGTAAGCACAGGGAAATATCTGCTTCTAAATCCAAAACGCAGCTATCTAACAGAACGGTTGTCAATGTGTGCACTCAACTTCCAGAGTTAAACCCGTGTGTGGATTCAGCAGTCTGCAGACACTTTCTCTGCAGAGTCCCAAAACAGGCGTTTTCAGCCCATTACCGGCATATGGAAGAAACAGCAGTAAGCACAGGGAAATATCTGCTTCTAAATCCAAAACGCAGCTATCTAACAGAACGGTTGTCAATGTGTGCACTCAACTTCCAGAGTTAAACCCGTGTGTGGATTCAGCAGTCTGCAGAGACTTTCTCTGCAGAGTCCGAAAACAGGCATTTTCAGCCCATTACCGGCATATGGAAGAAACAGCAGTAAGCACAGGGAAATATCTGCTTCTAAATCCAAAACGCAGCTATCTAACAGAACGGTTGTCAATGTGTGCACTCAACTTCCAGAGTTAAACCCGTGTGTGGATTCAGCAGTCTGCAGAGACTTTCTCTGCAGAGTCCCAAAACAGGCGTTTTCAGCCCATTACCGGCATATGGAAGAAACAGCAGTAAGCACAGGGAAATATCTGCTTCTAAATCCAAAACGCAGCTATCTAACAGAACGGTTGTCAATGTGTGCACTCAACTTCCAGAGTTAAACCCGTGTGTGGATTCAGCAGTCTGCAGAGACTTTCTCTGCAGAGTCCCAAGACAGGCGTTTTCAGCCCATTACCGGCATATGGAAGAAACAGCAGTAAGCACAGGGAAATATCTGCTTCTAAATCCAAAACGCAGCTATCTAACAGAACGGTTGTCAATGTGTGCACTCAACTTCCAGAGTTAAACCCGTGTGTGGGTTCAGCAGTCTGCAGAGACTTTCTCTGCAGAGTCCCAAAACAGGCGTTTTCAGCCCATTACCGGCATATGGAAGAAACAGCAGTAAGCACAGGGAAATATCTGCTTCTAAATCCAAAACGCAGCTATCTAACAGAACGGTTGTCAATGTGTGCACTCAACTTCCAGAGTTAAACCCGTGTGTGGATTCAGCAGTCTGCAGAGACTTTCTCTGCAGAGTCCCAAAACAGGCGTTTTCAGCCCATTACCGGCATATGGAAGAAACAGCAGTAAGCACAGGGAAATATCTGCTTCTAAATCCAAAACGCAGCTATCTAACAGAACGGTTGTCAATGTGTGCACTCAACTTCCAGAGTTAAACCCGTGTGTGGATTCAGCAGTCTGCAGAGACTTTCTCTGCAGAGTCCCAAGACAGGCGTTTTCAGCCCATTACCGGCATATGGAAGAAACAGCAGTAAGCACAGGGAAATATCTGCTTCTAAATCCAAAACGCAGCTATCTAACAGAACGGTTGTCAATGTGTGCACTCAACTTCCAGAGTTAAACCCGTGTGTGGATTCAGCAGTCTGCAGAGACTTTCTCTGCAGAGTCCCAAAACAGGCGTTTTCAGCCCATTACCGGCATATGGAAGAAACAGCAGTAAGCACAGGGAAATATCTGCTTCTAAATCCAAAACGCAGCTATCTAACAGAACGGTTGTCAATGTGTGCACTCAACTTCCAGAGTTAAACCCGTGTGTGGATTCAGCAGTCTGCAGAGACTTTCTCTGCAGAGTCCCACAACAGGCGTTTTCAGCCCATTACCGGCATATGGAAGAAACAGCAGTAAGCACAGGGAAATATCTGCTTCTAAATCCAAAACGCAGCTATCTAACAGAACGGTTGTCAATGTGTGCACTCAACTTCCAGAGTTAAACCCGTGTGTGGATTCAGCAGTCTGCAGAGACTTTCTCTGCAGAGTCCCAAAACAGGCGTTTTCAGCCCATTACCGGCATACGGAAGAAACAGCAGTAAGCACAGGGAAATATCTGCTTCTAAATCCAAAACGCAGCTATCTAACAGAACGGTTGTCAATGTGTGCACTCAACTTCCAGAGTTAAACCCGTGTGTGGATTCAGCAGTCTGCAGAGACTTTCTCTGCAGAGTCCCAAAACAGGCGTTTTCAGCCCATTACCGGCATATGGAAGAAACAGCAGTAAGCACAGGGAAATATCTGCTTCTAAATCCAAAACGCAGCTATCTAACAGAACGGTTGTCAATGTGTGCACTCAACTTCCAGAGTTAAACCCGTGTGTGGATTCAGCAGTCTGCAGAGACATTCTCTGCAGAGTCCCAAAACAGGCGTTTTCAGCCCATTACCGGCATATGGAAGAAACAGCAGTAAGCACAGGGAAATATCTGCTTCTAAATCCAAAACGCAGCTATCTAACAGAACGGTTGTCAATGTGTGCACTCAACTTCCAGAGTTAAACCCGTGTGTGGATTCAGCAGTCTGCAGAGACTTTCTCTGCAGAGTCCCAAAACAGGCGTTTTCAGCCCATTACCGGCACATGGAAGAAACAGCAGTAAGCACAGGGAAATATCTGCTTCTAAATCCAAAACGCAGCTATCTAACAGAACGGTTGTCAATGTGTGCACTCAACTTCCAGAGTTAAACCCGTGTGTGGATTCAGCAGTCTGCAGAGACTTTCTCTGCAGAGTCCCAAGACAGGCGTTTTCAGCCCATTACCGGCATATGGAAGAAACAGCAGTAAGCACAGGGAAATATCTGCTTCTAAATCCAAAACGCAGCTATCTAACAGAACGGTTGTCAATGTGTGCACTCAACTTCCAGAGTTAAACCCGTGTGTGGATTCAGCAGTCTGCAGACACTTTCTCTGCAGAGTCCCAAAACAGGCGTTTTCAGCCCATTACCGGCATATGGAAGAAACAGCAGTAAGCACAGGGAAATATCTGCTTCTAAATCCAAAACGCAGCTATCTAACAGAACGGTTGTCAATGTGTGCACTCAACTTCCAGAGTTAAACCCGTGTGTGGATTCAGCAGTCTGCAGAGACTTTCTCTGCAGAGTCCCAAAACAGGCGTTTTCAGCCCATTACCGGCATATGGAAGAAACAGCAGTAAGCACAGGGAAATATCTGCTTCTAAATCCAAAACGCAGCTATCTAACAGAACGGTTGTCAATGTGTGCACTCAACTTCCAGAGTTAAACCCGTGTGTGGATTCAGCAGTCTGCAGAGACTTTCTCTGCAGAGTCCCAAAACAGGCGTTTTCAGCCCATTACCGGCATACGGAAGAAACAGCAGTAAGCACAGGGAAATATCTGCTTCTAAATCCAAAACGCAGCTATCTAACAGAACGGTTGTCAATGTGTGCACTCAACTTCCAGAGTTAAACCCGTGTGTGGATTCAGCAGTCTGCAGAGACTTTCTCTGCAGAGTCCCAAAACAGGCGTTTTCAGCCCATTACCGGCATATGGAAGAAACAGCAGTAAGCACAGGGAAATATCTGCTTCTAAATCCAAAACGCAGCTATCTAACAGAACGGTTGTCAATGTGTGCACTCACCTTCCAGAGTTAAACCCGTGTGTGGATTCAGCAGTCTGCAGAGACTTTCTCTGCAGAGTCCCAAAACAGGCGTTTTCAGCCCATTACCGGCATATGGAAGAAACAGCAGTAAGCACAGGGAAATATCTGCTTCTAAATCCAAAACGCAGCTATCTAACAGAACGGTTGTCAATGTGTGCACTCAACTTCCAGAGTTAAACCCGTGTGTGGATTCAGCAGTCTGCAGAGACTTTCTCTGCAGAGTCCCAAAACAGGCATTTTCAGCCCATTACCGGCATATGGAAGAAACAGCAGTAAGCACAGGGAAATATCTGCTTCTAAATCCAAAACGCAGCTATCTAACAGAACGGTTGTCAATGTGTGCACTCAACTTCCAGAGTTAAACCCGTGTGTGGATTCAGCAGTCTGCAGAGACTTTCTCTGCAGAGTCCCAAGACAGGCGTTTTCAGCCCATTACCGGCATATGGAAGAAACAGCAGTAAGCACAGGGAAATATCTGCTTCTAAATCCAAAACGCAGCTATCTAACAGAACGGTTGTCAATGTGTGCACTCAACTTCCAGAGTTAAACCCGTGTGTGGATTCAGCAGTCTGCAGAGACTTTCTCTGCAGAGTCCCAAGACAGGCGTTTTAAGCCCATTACCGGCATATGGAAGAAACAGCAGTAAGCACAGGGAAATATCTGCTTCTAAATCCAAAACGCAGCTATCTAACAGAACGGTTGTCAATGTGTGCACTCAACTTCCAGAGTTAAACCCGTGTGTGGATTCAGCAGTCTGCAGAGACTTTCTCTGCAGAGTCCCAAAACAGGCGTTTTCAGCCCATTACCGGCATATGGAAGAAACAGCAGTAAGCACAGGGAAATATCTGCTTCTAAATCCAAAACGCAGCTATCTAACAGAACGGTTGTCAATGTGTGCACTCAACTTCCAGAGTTAAACCCGTGTGTGGATTCAGCAGTCTGCAGAGACTTTCTCTGCAGAGTCCCAAGACAGGCGTTTTCAGCCCATTACCGGCATATGGAAGAAACAGCAGTAAGCACAGGGAAATATCTGCTTCTAAATCCAAAACGCAGCTATCTAACAGAACGGTTGTCAATGTGTGCACTCAACTTCCAGAGTTAAACCCGTGTGTGGATTCAGCAGTCTGCAGAGACTTTCTCTGCAGAGTCCCAAAACAGGCGTTTTCAGCCCATTACCGGCATACGGAAGAAACAGCAGTAAGCACAGGGAAATATCTGCTTCTAAATCCAAAACGCAGCTATCTAACAGAACGGTTGTCAATGTGTGCACTCAACTTCCAGAGTTAAACCCGTGTGTGGATTCAGCAGTCTGCAGAGACTTTCTCTGCAGAGTCCCAAGACAGGCGTTTTCAGCCCATTACCGGCATATGGAAGAAACAGCAGTAAGCACAGGGAAATATCTGCTTCTAAATCCAAAACGCAGCTATCTAACAGAACGGTTGTCAATGTGTGCACTCAACTTCCAGAGTTAAACCCGTGTGTGGATTCAGCAGTCTGCAGAGACTTTCTCTGCAGAGTCCCAAAACAGGCGTTTTCAGCCCATTACCGGCATATGGAAGAAACAGCAGTAAGCACAGGGAAATATCTGCTTCTAAATCCAAAACGCAGCTATCTAACAGAACGGTTGTCAATGTGTGCACTCAACTTCCAGAGTTAAACCCGTGTGTGGGTTCAGCAGTCTGCAGAGACTTTCTCTGCAGAGTCCCAAAACAGGCGTTTTCAGCCCATTACCGGCATATGGAAGAAACAGCAGTAAGCACAGGGAAATATCTGCTTCTAAATCCAAAACGCAGCTATTTAACAGAACGGTTGTCAATGTGTGCACTCAACTTCCAGAGTTAAACCCGTGTGTGGATTCAGCAGTCTGCAGAGACTTTCTCTGCAGAGTCCCAAAACAGGCGTTTTCAGCCCATTACCGGCATATGGAAGAAACAGCAGTAAGCACAGGGAAATATCTGCTTCTAAATCCAAAACGCAGCTATCTAACAGAACGGTTGTCAATGTGTGCACTCAACTTCCAGAGTTAAACCCGTGTGTGGATTCAGCAGTCTGCAGAGACTTTCTCTGCAGAGTCCCAAGACAGGCGTTTTCAGCCCATTACCGGCATATGGAAGAAACAGCAGTAAGCACAGGGAAATATCTGCTTCTAAATCCAAAACGCAGCTATCTAACAGAACGGTTGTCAATGTGTGCACTCAACTTCCAGAGTTAAACCCGTGTGTGGATTCAGCAGTCTGCAGAGACTTTCTCTGCAGAGTCCCAAAACAGGCGTTTTCAGCCCATTACCGGCATATGGAAGAAACAGCAGTAAGCACAGGGAAATATCTGCTTCTAAATCCAAAACGCAGCTATCTAACAGAACGGTTGTCAATGTGTGCACTCAACTTCCAGAGTTAAACCCGTGTGTGGATTCAGCAGTCTGCAGAGACTTTCTCTGCAGAGTCCCAAAACAGGCGTTTTCAGCCCATTACCGGCATATGGAAGAAACAGCAGTAAGCACAGGGAAATATCTGCTTCTAAATCCAAAACGCAGCTATCTAACAGAACGGTTGTCAATGTGTGCACTCAACTTCCAGAGTTAAACCCGTGTGTGGATTCAGCAGTCTGCAGAGACTTTCTCTGCAGAGTCCCAAAACAGGCGTTTTCAGCCCATTACCGGCATACGGAAGAAACAGCAGTAAGCACAGGGAAATATCTGCTTCTAAATCCAAAACGCAGCTATCTAACAGAACGGTTGTCAATGTGTGCACTCAACTTCCAGAGTTAAACCCGTGTGTGGATTCAGCAGTCTGCAGAGACTTTCTCTGCAGAGTCCCAAAACAGGCGTTTTCAGCCCATTACCGGCATATGGAAGAAACAGCAGTAAGCACAGGGAAATATCTGCTTCTAAATCCAAAACGCAGCTATCTAACAGAACGGTTGTCAATGTGTGCACTCAACTTCCAGAGTTAAACCCGTGTGTGGATTCAGCAGTCTGCAGAGACTTTCTCTGCAGAGTCCCAAAACAGGCGTTTTCAGCCCATTACCGGCATATGGAAGAAACAGCAGTAAGCACAGGGAAATATCTGCTTCTAAATCCAAAACGCAGCTATCTAACAGAACGGTTGTCAATGTGTGCACTCAACTTCCAGAGTTAAACCCGTGTGTGGATTCAGCAGTCTGCAGAGACTTTCTCTGCAGAGTCCCAAAACAGGCGTTTTCAGCCCATTACCGGCACATGGAAGAAACAGCAGTAAGCACAGGGAAATATCTGCTTCTAAATCCAAAACGCAGCTATCTAACAGAACGGTTGTCAATGTGTGCACTCAACTTCCAGAGTTAAACCCGTGTGTGGATTCAGCAGTCTGCAGAGACTTTCTCTGCAGAGTCCCAAGACAGGCGTTTTCAGCCCATTACCGGCATATGGAAGAAACAGCAGTAAGCACAGGGAAATATCTGCTTCTAAATCCAAAACGCAGCTATCTAACAGAACGGTTGTCAATGTGTGCACTCAACTTCCAGAGTTAAACCCGTGTGTGGATTCAGCAGTCTGCAGAGACTTTCTCTGCAGAGTCCCAAAACAGGCGTTTTCAGCCCATTACCGGCATATGGAAGAAACAGCAGTAAGCACAGGGAAATATCTGCTTCTAAATCCAAAACGCAGCTATCTAACAGAACGGTTGTCAATGTGTGCACTCAACTTCCAGAGTTAAACCCGTGTGTGGATTCAGCAGTCTGCAGAGACTTTCTCTGCAGAGTCCCAAAACAGGCGTTTTCAGCCCATTACCGGCATACGGAAGAAACAGCAGTAAGCACAGGGAAATATCTGCTTCTAAATCCAAAACGCAGCTATCTAACAGAACGGTTGTCAATGTGTGCACTCAACTTCCAGAGTTAAACCCGTGTGTGGATTCAGCAGTCTGCAGAGACTTTCTCTGCAGAGTCCCAAAACAGGCGTTTTCAGCCCATTACCGGCATATGGAAGAAACAGCAGTAAGCACAGGGAAATATCTGCTTCTAAATCCAAAACGCAGCTATCTAACAGAACGGTTGTCAATGTGTGCACTCAACTTCCAGAGTTAAACCCGTGTGTGGATTCAGCAGTCTGCAGAGACTTTCTCTGCAGAGTCCCAAAACAGGCGTTTTCAGCCCATTACCGGCATATGGAAGAAACAGCAGTAAGCACAGGGAAATATCTGCTTCTAAATCCAAAACGCAGCTATCTAACAGAACGGTTGTCAATGTGTGCACTCAACTTCCAGAGTTAAACCTGTGTGTGGATTCAGCAGTCTGCAGAGACTTTCTCTGCAGAGTCCCAAAACAGGCGTTTTCAGCCCATTACCGGCATATGGAAGAAACAGCAGTAAGCACAGGGAAATATCTGCTTCTAAATCCAAAACGCAGCTATCTAACAGAACGGTTGTCAATGTGTGCACTCAACTTCCAGAGTTAAACCCGTGTGTGGATTCAGCAGTCTGCAGAGACTTTCTCTGCAGAGTCCCAAAACAGGCGTTTTCAGCCCATTACCGGCATATGGAAGAAACAGCAGTAAGCACAGGGAAATATCTGCTTCTAAATCCAAAACGCAGCTATCTAACAGAACGGTTGTCAATGTGTGCACTCAACTTCCAGAGTTAAACCCGTGTGTGGATTCAGCAGTCTGCAGAGACTTTCTCTGCAGAGTCCCAAAACAGGCGTTTTCAGCCCATTACCGGCATACGGAAGAAACAGCAGTAAGCACAGGGAAATATCTGCTTCTAAATCCAAAACGCAGCTATCTAACAGAACGGTTGTCAATGTGTGCACTCAACTTCCAGAGTTAAACCCGTGTGTGGATTCAGCAGTCTGCAGAGACTTTCTCTGCAGAGTCCCAAAACAGGCGTTTTCAGCCCATTACCGGCATATGGAAGAAACAGCAGTAAGCACAGGGAAATATCTGCTTCTAAATCCAAAACGCAGCTATCTAACAGAACGGTTGTCAATGTGTGCACTCAACTTCCAGAGTTAAACCCGTGTGTGGATTCAGCAGTCTGCAGAGACTTTCTCTGCAGAGTCCCAAAACAGGCGTTTTCAGCCCATTACCGGCATATGGAAGAAACAGCAGTAAGCACAGGGAAATATCTGCTTCTAAATCCAAAACGCAGCTATCTAACAGAACGGTTGTCAATGTGTGCACTCAACTTCCAGAGTTAAACCCGTGTGTGGATTCAGCAGTCTGCAGAGACTTTCTCTGCAGAGTCCCAAAACAGGCGTTTTCAGCCCATTACCGGCATACGGAAGAAACAGCAGTAAGCACAGGGAAATATCTGCTTCTAAATCCAAAACGCAGCTATCTAACAGAACGGTTGTCAATGTGTGCACTCAACTTCCAGAGTTAAACCCGTGTGTGGATTCAGCAGTCTGCAGAGACTTTCTCTGCAGAGTCCCAAAACAGGCGTTTTCAGCCCATTACCGGCATATGGAAGAAACAGCAGTAAGCACAGGGAAATATCTGCTTCTAAATCCAAAACGCAGCTATCTAACAGAACGGTTGTCAATGTGTGCACTCACCTTCCAGAGTTAAACCCGTGTGTGGATTCAGCAGTCTGCAGAGACTTTCTCTGCAGAGTCCCAAAACAGGCGTTTTCAGCCCATTACCGGCATATGGAAGAAACAGCAGTAAGCACAGGGAAATATCTGCTTCTAAATCCAAAACGCAGCTATCTAACAGAACGGTTGTCAATGTGTGCACTCAACTTCCAGAGTTAAACCCGTGTGTGGATTCAGCAGTCTGCAGAGACTTTCTCTGCAGAGTCCCAAAACAGGCGTTTTCAGCCCATTACCGGCATATGGAAGAAACAGCAGTAAGCACAGGGAAATATCTGCTTCTAAATCCAAAACGCAGCTATCTAACAGAACGGTTGTCAATGTGTGCACTCAACTTCCAGAGTTAAACCCGTGTGTGGATTCAGCAGTCTGCAGAGACTTTCTCTGCAGAGTCCCAAGACAGGCGTTTTCAGCCCATTACCGGCATATGGAAGAAACAGCAGTAAGCACAGGGAAATATCTGCTTCTAAATCCAAAACGCAGCTATCTAACAGAACGGTTGTCAATGTGTGCACTCAACTTCCAGAGTTAAACCCGTGTGTGGATTCAGCAGTCTGCAGAGACTTTCTCTGCAGAGTCCCAAGACAGGCGTTTTCAGCCCATTACCGGCATATGGAAGAAACAGCAGTAAGCACAGGGAAATATCTGCTTCTAAATCCAAAACGCAGCTATCTAACAGAACGGTTGTCAATGTGTGCACTCAACTTCCAGAGTTAAACCCGTGTGTGGATTCAGCAGTCTGCAGAGACTTTCTCTGCAGAGTCCCAAAACAGGCGTTTTCAGCCCATTACCGGCATATGGAAGAAACAGCAGTAAGCACAGGGAAATATCTGCTTCTAAATCCAAAACGCAGCTATCTAACAGAACGGTTGTCAATGTGTGCACTCAACTTCCAGAGTTAAACCCGTGTGTGGATTCAGCAGTCTGCAGAGACTTTCTCTGCAGAGTCCCAAGACAGGCGTTTTCAGCCCATTACCGGCATATGGAAGAAACAGCAGTAAGCACAGGGAAATATCTGCTTCTAAATCCAAAACGCAGCTATCTAACAGAACGGTTGTCAATGTGTGCACTCAACTTCCAGAGTTAAACCCGTGTGTGGATTCAGCAGTCTGCAGAGACTTTCTCTGCAGAGTCCCAAAACAGGCGTTTTCAGCCCATTACCGGCATATGGAAGAAACAGCAGTAAGCACAGGGAAATATCTGCTTCTAAATCCAAAACGCAGCTATCTAACAGAACGGTTGTCAATGTGTGCACTCAACTTCCAGAGTTAAACCCGTGTGTGGATTCAGCAGTCTGCAGAGACTTTCTCTGCAGAGTCCCAAAACAGGCGTTTTCAGCCCATTACCGGCATATGGAAGAAACAGCAGTAAGCACAGGGAAATATCTGCTTCTAAATCCAAAACGCAGCTATCTAACAGAACGGTTGTCAATGTGTGCACTCAACTTCCAGAGTTAAACCCGTGTGTGGATTCAGCAGTCTGCAGAGACTTTCTCTGCAGAGTCCCAAAACAGGCGTTTTCAGCCCATTACCGGCATACGGAAGAAACAGCAGTAAGCACAGGGAAATATCTGCTTCTAAATCCAAAACGCAGCTATCTAACAGAACGGTTGTCAATGTGTGCACTCAACTTCCAGAGTTAAACCCGTGTGTGGATTCAGCAGTCTGCAGAGACTTTCTCTGCAGAGTCCCAAAACAGGCGTTTTCAGCCCATTACCGGCATATGGAAGAAACAGCAGTAAGCACAGGGAAATATCTGCTTCTAAATCCAAAACGCAGCTATCTAACAGAACGGTTGTCAATGTGTGCACTCAACTTCCAGAGTTAAACCCGTGTGTGGATTCAGCAGTCTGCAGAGACTTTCTCTGCAGAGTCCCAAAACAGGCGTTTTCAGCCCATTACCGGCATATGGAAGAAACAGCAGTAAGCACAGGGAAATATCTGCTTCTAAATCCAAAACGCAGCTATCTAACAGAACGGTTGTCAATGTGTGCACTCAACTTCCAGAGTTAAACCCGTGTGTGGATTCAGCAGTCTGCAGAGACTTTCTCTGCAGAGTCCCAAAACAGGCGTTTTCAGCCCATTACCGGCACATGGAAGAAACAGCAGTAAGCACAGGGAAATATCTGCTTCTAAATCCAAAACGCAGCTATCTAACAGAACGGTTGTCAATGTGTGCACTCAACTTCCAGAGTTAAACCCGTGTGTGGATTCAGCAGTCTGCAGAGACTTTCTCTGCAGAGTCCCAAGACAGGCGTTTTCAGCCCATTACCGGCATATGGAAGAAACAGCAGTAAGCACAGGGAAATATCTGCTTCTAAATCCAAAACGCAGCTATCTAACAGAACGGTTGTCAATGTGTGCACTCAACTTCCAGAGTTAAACCCGTGTGTGGATTCAGCAGTCTGCAGAGACTTTCTCTGCAGAGTCCCAAAACAGGCGTTTTCAGCCCATTACCGGCATATGGAAGAAACAGCAGTAAGCACAGGGAAATATCTGCTTCTAAATCCAAAACGCAGCTATCTAACAGAACGGTTGTCAATGTGTGCACTCAACTTCCAGAGTTAAACCCGTGTGTGGATTCAGCAGTCTGCAGAGACTTTCTCTGCAGAGTCCCAAAACAGGCGTTTTCAGCCCATTACCGGCATATGGAAGAAACAGCAGTAAGCACAGGGAAATATCTGCTTCTAAATCCAAAACGCAGCTATCTAACAGAACGGTTGTCAATGTGTGCACTCAACTTCCAGAGTTAAACCCGTGTGTGGATTCAGCAGTCTGCAGAGACTTTCTCTGCAGAGTCCCAAAACAGGCGTTTTCAGCCCATTACCGGCATACGGAAGAAACAGCAGTAAGCACAGGGAAATATCTGCTTCTAAATCCAAAACGCAGCTATCTAACAGAACGGTTGTCAATGTGTGCACTCAACTTCCAGAGTTAAACCCGTGTGTGGATTCAGCAGTCTGCAGAGACTTTCTCTGCAGAGTCCCAAAACAGGCGTTTTCAGCCCATTACCGGCATATGGAAGAAACAGCAGTAAGCACAGGGAAATATCTGCTTCTAAATCCAAAACGCAGCTATCTAACAGAACGGTTGTCAATGTGTGCACTCACCTTCCAGAGTTAAACCCGTGTGTGGATTCAGCAGTCTGCAGAGACTTTCTCTGCAGAGTCCCAAAACAGGCGTTTTCAGCCCATTACCGGCATATGGAAGAAACAGCAGTAAGCACAGGGAAATATCTGCTTCTAAATCCAAAACGCAGCTATCTAACAGAACGGTTGTCAATGTGTGCACTCAACTTCCAGAGTTAAACCCGTGTGTGGATTCAGCAGTCTGCAGAGACTTTCTCTGCAGAGTCCCAAAACAGGCGTTTTCAGCCCATTACCGGCATATGGAAGAAACAGCAGTAAGCACAGGGAAATATCTGCTTCTAAATCCAAAACGCAGCTATCTAACAGAACGGTTGTCAATGTGTGCACTCAACTTCCAGAGTTAAACCCGTGTGTGGATTCAGCAGTCTGCAGAGACTTTCTCTGCAGAGTCCCAAGACAGGCGTTTTCAGCCCATTACCGGCATATGGAAGAAACAGCAGTAAGCACAGGGAAATATCTGCTTCTAAATCCAAAACGCAGCTATCTAACAGAACGGTTGTCAATGTGTGCACTCAACTTCCAGAGTTAAACCCGTGTGTGGATTCAGCAGTCTGCAGAGACTTTCTCTGCAGAGTCCCAAGACAGGCGTTTTCAGCCCATTACCGGCATATGGAAGAAACAGCAGTAAGCACAGGGAAATATCTGCTTCTAAATCCAAAACGCAGCTATCTAACAGAACGGTTGTCAATGTGTGCACTCAACTTCCAGAGTTAAACCCGTGTGTGGATTCAGCAGTCTGCAGAGACTTTCTCTGCAGAGTCCCAAAACAGGCGTTTTCAGCCCATTACCGGCATATGGAAGAAACAGCAGTAAGCACAGGGAAATATCTGCTTCTAAATCCAAAACGCAGCTATCTAACAGAACGGTTGTCAATGTGTGCACTCAACTTCCAGAGTTAAACCCGTGTGTGGATTCAGCAGTCTGCAGAGACTTTCTCTGCAGAGTCCCAAGACAGGCGTTTTCAGCCCATTACCGGCATATGGAAGAAACAGCAGTAAGCACAGGGAAATATCTGCTTCTAAATCCAAAACGCAGCTATCTAACAGAACGGTTGTCAATGTGTGCACTCAACTTCCAGAGTTAAACCCGTGTGTGGATTCAGCAGTCTGCAGAGACTTTCTCTGCAGAGTCCCAAAACAGGCGTTTTCAGCCCATTACCGGCATACGGAAGAAACAGCAGTAAGCACAGGGAAATATCTGCTTCTAAATCCAAAACGCAGCTATCTAACAGAACGGTTGTCAATGTGTGCACTCAACTTCCAGAGTTAAACCCGTGTGTGGATTCAGCAGTCTGCAGAGACTTTCTCTGCAGAGTCCCAAGACAGGCGTTTTCAGCCCATTACCGGCATATGGAAGAAACAGCAGTAAGCACAGGGAAATATCTGCTTCTAAATCCAAAACGCAGCTATCTAACAGAACGGTTGTCAATGTGTGCACTCAACTTCCAGAGTTAAACCCGTGTGTGGATTCAGCAGTCTGCAGAGACTTTCTCTGCAGAGTCCCAAAACAGGCGTTTTCAGCCCATTACCGGCATATGGAAGAAACAGCAGTAAGCACAGGGAAATATCTGCTTCTAAATCCAAAACGCAGCTATCTAACAGAACGGTTGTCAATGTGTGCACTCAACTTCCAGAGTTAAACCCGTGTGTGGATTCAGCAGTCTGCAGAGACTTTCTCTGCAGAGTCCCAAAACAGGCGTTTTCAGCCCATTACCGGCATATGGAAGAAACAGCAGTAAGCACAGGGAAATATCTGCTTCTAAATCCAAAACGCAGCTATCTAACAGAACGGTTGTCAATGTGTGCACTCAACTTCCAGAGTTAAACCCGTGTGTGGATTCAGCAGTCTGCAGAGACTTTCTCTGCAGAGTCCCAAAACAGGCGTTTTCAGCCCATTACCGGCATATGGAAGAAACAGCAGTAAGCACAGGGAAATATCTGCTTCTAAATCCAAAACGCAGCTATCTAACAGAACGGTTGTCAATGTGTGCACTCAACTTCCAGAGTTAAACCCGTGTGTGGATTCAGCAGTCTGCAGAGACTTTCTCTGCAGAGTCCCAAGACAGGCGTTTTCAGCCCATTACCGGCATATGGAAGAAACAGCAGTAAGCACAGGGAAATATCTGCTTCTAAATCCAAAACGCAGCTATCTAACAGAACGGTTGTCAATGTGTGCACTCAA
This sequence comes from Aotus nancymaae, assembly GCF_030222135.1. Classification (NCBI taxonomy): domain Eukaryota; kingdom Metazoa; phylum Chordata; class Mammalia; order Primates; family Aotidae; genus Aotus; species Aotus nancymaae. The sequence goes on from NW_026989439.1 coordinate 33,420, forward strand.
CTTCCAGAGTTAAACCCGTGTGTGGATTCAGCAGTCTGCAGAGACTTTCTCTGCAGAGTCCCAAAACAGGCGTTTTCAGCCCATTACCGGCATACGGAAGAAACAGCAGTAAGCACAGGGAAATATCTGCTTCTAAATCCAAAACGCAGCTATCTAACAGAACGGTTGTCAATGTGTGCACTCAACTTCCAGAGTTAAACCCGTGTGTGGATTCAGCAGTCTGCAGAGACTTTCTCTGCAGAGTCCCAAAACAGGCGTTTTCAGCCCATTACCGGCATATGGAAGAAACAGCAGTAAGCACAGGGAAATATCTGCTTCTAAATCCAAAACGCAGCTATCTAACAGAACGGTTGTCAATGTGTGCACTCAACTTCCAGAGTTAAACCCGTGTGTGGATTCAGCAGTCTGCAGAGACTTTCTCTGCAGAGTCCCAAAACAGGCGTTTTCAGCCCATTACCGGCATATGGAAGAAACAGCAGTAAGCACAGGGAAATATCTGCTTCTAAATCCAAAACGCAGCTATCTAACAGAACGGTTGTCAATGTGTGCACTCAACTTCCAGAGTTAAACCCGTGTGTGGATTCAGCAGTCTGCAGAGACTTTCTCTGCAGAGTCCCAAAACAGGCGTTTTCAGCCCATTACCGGCATATGGAAGAAACAGCAGTAAGCACAGGGAAATATCTGCTTCTAAATCCAAAACGCAGCTATCTAACAGAACGGTTGTCAATGTGTGCACTCAACTTCCAGAGTTAAACCCGTGTGTGGATTCAGCAGTCTGCAGAGACTTTCTCTGCAGAGTCCCAAAACAGGCGTTTTCAGCCCATTACCGGCATATGGAAGAAACAGCAGTAAGCACAGGGAAATATCTGCTTCTAAATCCAAAACGCAGCTATCTAACAGAACGGTTGTCAATGTGTGCACTCAACTTCCAGAGTTAAACCCGTGTGTGGATTCAGCAGTCTGCAGAGACTTTCTCTGCAGAGTCCCAAAACAGGCGTTTTCAGCCCATTACCGGCATACGGAAGAAACAGCAGTAAGCACAGGGAAATATCTGCTTCTAAATCCAAAACGCAGCTATCTAACAGAACGGTTGTCAATGTGTGCACTCAACTTCCAGAGTTAAACCCGTGTGTGGATTCAGCAGTCTGCAGAGACTTTCTCTGCAGAGTCCCAAGACAGGCGTTTTCAGCCCATTACCGGCATATGGAAGAAACAGCAGTAAGCACAGGGAAATATCTGCTTCTAAATCCAAAACGCAGCTATCTAACAGAACGGTTGTCAATGTGTGCACTCAACTTCCAGAGTTAAACCCGTGTGTGGATTCAGCAGTCTGCAGAGACTTTCTCTGCAGAGTCCCAAAACAGGCGTTTTCAGCCCATTACCGGCATATGGAAGAAACAGCAGTAAGCACAGGGAAATATCTGCTTCTAAATCCAAAACGCAGCTATCTAACAGAACGGTTGTCAATGTGTGCACTCAACTTCCAGAGTTAAACCCGTGTGTGGATTCAGCAGTCTGCAGAGACTTTCTCTGCAGAGTCCCAAGACAGGCGTTTTCAGCCCATTACCGGCATATGGAAGAAACAGCAGTAAGCACAGGGAAATATCTGCTTCTAAATCCAAAACGCAGCTATCTAACAGAACGGTTGTCAATGTGTGCACTCAACTTCCAGAGTTAAACCCGTGTGTGGATTCAGCAGTCTGCAGAGACTTTCTCTGCAGAGTCCCAAAACAGGCGTTTTCAGCCCATTACCGGCATACGGAAGAAACAGCAGTAAGCAGAGGGAAATATCTGCTTCTAAATCCAAAACGCAGCTATCTAACAGAACGGTTGTCAATGTGTGCACTCAACTTCCAGAGTTAAACCCGTGTGTGGATTCAGCAGTCTGCAGAGACTTTCTCTGCAGAGTCCCAAAACAGGCGTTTTCAGCCCATTACCGGCATATGGAAGAAACAGCAGTAAGCACAGGGAAATATCTGCTTCTAAATCCAAAACGCAGCTATCTAACAGAACGGTTGTCAATGTGTGCACTCAACTTCCAGAGTTAAACCCGTGTGTGGATTCAGCAGTCTGCAGAGACTTTCTCTGCAGAGTCCCAAAACAGGCGTTTTCAGCCCATTACCGGCATATGGAAGAAACAGCAGTAAGCACAGGGAAATATCTGCTTCTAAATCCAAAACGCAGCTATCTAACAGAACGGTTGTCAATGTGTGCACTCAACTTCCAGAGTTAAACCCGTGTGTGGATTCAGCAGTCTGCAGAGACTTTCTCTGCAGAGTCCCAAGACAGGCGTTTTCAGCCCATTACCGGCATATGGAAGAAACAGCAGTAAGCACAGGGAAATATCTGCTTCTAAATCCAAAACGCAGCTATCTAACAGAACGGTTGTCAATGTGTGCACTCAACTTCCAGAGTTAAACCCGTGTGTGGATTCAGCAGTCTGCAGAGACTTTCTCTGCAGAGTCCCAAAACAGGCGTTTTCAGCCCATTACCGGCATACAGAAGAAACAGCAGTAAGCACAGGGAAATATCTGCTTCTAAATCCAAAACGCAGCTATCTAACAGAACGGTTGTCAATGTGTGCACTCAACTTCCAGAGTTAAACCCGTGTGTGGATTCAGCAGTCTGCAGAGACTTTCTCTGCAGAGTCCCAAAACAGGCGTTTTCAGCCCATTACCGGCATATGGAAGAAACAGCAGTAAGCACAGGGAAATATCTGCTTCTAAATCCAAAACGCAGCTATCTAACAGAACGGTTGTCAATGTGTGCACTCAACTTCCAGAGTTAAACCCGTGTGTGGATTCAGCAGTCTGCAGAGACTTTCTCTGCAGAGTCCCAAAACAGGCGTTTTCAGCCCATTACCGGCATACGGAAGAAACAGCAGTAAGCACAGGGAAATATCTGCTTCTAAATCCAAAACGCAGCTATCTAACAGAACGGTTGTCAATGTGTGCACTCAACTTCCAGAGTTAAACCCGTGTGTGGATTCAGCAGTCTGCAGAGACTTTCTCTGCAGAGTCCCAAGACAGGCGTTTTCAGCCCATTACCGGCATATGGAAGAAACAGCAGTAAGTACAGGGAAATATCTGCTTCTAAATCCAAAACGCAGCTATCTAACAGAACGGTTGTCAATGTGTGCACTCAACTTCCAGAGTTAAACCCGTGTGTGGATTCAGCAGTCTGCAGAGACTTTCTCTGCAGAGTCCCAAAACAGGCGTTTTCAGCCCATTACCGGCATATGGAAGAAACAGCAGTAAGCACAGGGAAATATCTGCTTCTAAATCCAAAACGCAGCTATCTAACAGAACGGTTGTCAATGTGTGCACTCAACTTCCAGAGTTAAACCCGTGTGTGGATTCAGCAGTCTGCAGAGACTTTCTCTGCAGAGTCCCAAAACAGGCGTTTTCAGCCCATTACCGGCATATGGAAGAAACAGCAGTAAGCACAGGGAAATATCTGCTTCTAAATCCAAAACGCAGCTATCTAACAGAACGGTTGTCAATGTGTGCACTCAACTTCCAGAGTTAAACCCGTGTGTGGATTCAGCAGTCTGCAGAGACTTTCTCTGCAGAGTCCCAAAACAGGCGTTTTCAGCCCATTACCGGCATATGGAAGAAACAGCAGTAAGCACAGGGAAATATCTGCTTCTAAATCCAAAACGCAGCTATCTAACAGAACGGTTGTCAATGTGTGCACTCAACTTCCAGAGTTAAACCCGTGTGTGGATTCAGCAGTCTGCAGAGACTTTCTCTGCAGAGTCCCAAAACAGGCGTTTTCAGCCCATTACCGGCATACGGAAGAAACAGCAGTAAGCACAGGGAAATATCTGCTTCTAAATCCAAAACGCAGCTATCTAACAGAACGGTTGTCAATGTGTGCACTCAACTTCCAGAGTTAAACCCGTGTGTGGATTCAGCAGTCTGCAGAGACTTTCTCTGCAGAGTCCCAAAACAGGCGTTTTCAGCCCATTACCGGCATACGGAAGAAACAGCAGTAAGCACAGGGAAATATCTGCTTCTAAATCCAAAACGCAGCTATCTAACAGAACGGTTGTCAATGTGTGCACTCAACTTCCAGAGTTAAACCCGTGTGTGGATTCAGCAGTCTGCAGAGACTTTCTCTGCAGAGTCCCAAAACAGGCGTTTTCAGCCCATTACCGGCATATGGAAGAAACAGCAGTAAGCACAGGGAAATATCTGCTTCTAAATCCAAAACGCAGCTATCTAACAGAACGGTTGTCAATGTGTGCACTCAACTTCCAGAGTTAAACCCGTGTGTGGATTCAGCAGTCTGCAGAGACTTTCTCTGCAGAGTCCCAAAACAGGCGTTTTCAGCCCATTACCGGCATATGGAAGAAACAGCAGTAAGCACAGGGAAATATCTGCTTCTAAATCCAAAACGCAGCTATCTAACAGAACGGTTGTCAATGTGTGCACTCAACTTCCAGAGTTAAACCCGTGTGTGGATTCAGCAGTCTGCAGAGACTTTCTCTGCAGAGTCCCAAGACAGGCGTTTTCAGCCCATTACCGGCATATGGAAGAAACAGCAGTAAGCACAGGGAAATATCTGCTTCTAAATCCAAAACGCAGCTATCTAACAGAACGGTTGTCAATGTGTGCACTCAACTTCCAGAGTTAAACCCGTGTGTGGATTCAGCAGTCTGCAGAGACTTTCTCTGCAGAGTCCCAAAACAGGCGTTTTCAGCCCATTACCGGCATATGGAAGAAACAGCAGTAAGCACAGGGAAATATCTGCTTCTAAATCCAAAACGCAGCTATCTAACAGAACGGTTGTCAATGTGTGCACTCAACTTCCAGAGTTAAACCCGTGTGTGGATTCAGCAGTCTGCAGAGACTTTCTCTGCAGAGTCCCAAAACAGGCGTTTTCAGCCCATTACCGGCATATGGAAGAAACAGCAGTAAGCACAGGGAAATATCTGCTTCTAAATCCAAAACGCAGCTATCTAACAGAACGGTTGTCAATGTGTGCACTCAACTTCCAGAGTTAAACCCGTGTGTGGATTCAGCAGTCTGCAGAGACTTTCTCTGCAGAGTCCCAAAACAGGCGTTTTCAGCCCATTACCGGCATATGGAAGAAACAGCAGTAAGCACAGGGAAATATCTGCTTCTAAATCCAAAACGCAGCTATCTAACAGAACGGTTGTCAATGTGTGCACTCAACTTCCAGAGTTAAACCCGTGTGTGGATTCAGCAGTCTGCAGAGACTTTCTCTGCAGAGTCCCCAAAACAGGCGTTTTCAGCCCATTACCGGCATACGGAAGAAACAGCAGTAAGCACAGGGAAATATCTGCTTCTAAATCCAAAACGCAGCTATCTAACAGAACGGTTGTCAATGTGTGCACTCAACTTCCAGAGTTAAACCCGTGTGTGGATTCAGCAGTCTGCAGAGACTTTCTCTGCAGAGTCCCAAAACAGGCGTTTTCAGCCCATTACCGGCATACGGAAGAAACAGCAGTAAGCACAGGGAAATATCTGCTTCTAAATCCAAAACGCAGCTATCTAACAGAACGGTTGTCAATGTGTGCACTCAACTTCCAGAGTTAAACCCGTGTGTGGATTCAGCAGTCTGCAGAGACTTTCTCTGCAGAGTCCCAAAACAGGCGTTTTCAGCCCATTACCGGCATATGGAAGAAACAGCAGTAAGCACAGGGAAATATCTGCTTCTAAATCCAAAACGCAGCTATCTAACAGAACGGTTGTCAATGTGTGCACTCAACTTCCAGAGTTAAACCCGTGTGTGGATTCAGCAGTCTGCAGAGACTTTCTCTGCAGAGTCCCAAAACAGGCGTTTTCAGCCCATTACCGGCATATGGAAGAAACAGCAGTAAGCACAGGGAAATATCTGCTTCTAAATCCAAAACGCAGCTATCTAACAGAACGGTTGTCAATGTGTGCACTCAACTTCCAGAGTTAAACCCGTGTGTGGATTCAGCAGTCTGCAGAGACTTTCTCTGCAGAGTCCCAAGACAGGCGTTTTCAGCCCATTACCGGCATATGGAAGAAACAGCAGTAAGCACAGGGAAATATCTGCTTCTAAATCCAAAACGCAGCTATCTAACAGAACGGTTGTCAATGTGTGCACTCAACTTCCAGAGTTAAACCCGTGTGTGGATTCAGCAGTCTGCAGAGACTTTCTCTGCAGAGTCCCAAAAACAGGCGTTTTCAGCCCATTACCGGCATATGGAAGAAACAGCAGTAAGCACAGGGAAATATCTGCTTCTAAATCCAAAACGCAGCTATCTAACAGAACGGTTGTCAATGTGTGCACTCAACTTCCAGAGTTAAACCCGTGTGTGGATTCAGCAGTCTGCAGAGACTTTCTCTGCAGAGTCCCAAAACAGGCGTTTTCAGCCCATTACCGGCATATGGAAGAAACAGCAGTAAGCACAGGGAAATATCTGCTTCTAAATCCAAAACGCAGCTATCTAACAGAACGGTTGTCAATGTGTGCACTCAACTTCCAGAGTTAAACCCGTGTGTGGATTCAGCAGTCTGCAGAGACTTTCTCTGCAGAGTCCCAAAACAGGCGTTTTCAGCCCATTACCGGCATATGGAAGAAACAGCAGTAAGCACAGGGAAATATCTGCTTCTAAATCCAAAACGCAGCTATCTAACAGAACGGTTGTCAATGTGTGCACTCAACTTCCAGAGTTAAACCCGTGTGTGGATTCAGCAGTCTGCAGAGACTTTCTCTGCAGAGTCCCAAGACAGGCGTTTTCAGCCCATTACCGGCATATGGAAGAAACAGCAGTAAGCACAGGGAAATATCTGCTTCTAAATCCAAAACGCAGCTATCTAACAGAACGGTTGTCAATGTGTGCACTCAACTTCCAGAGTTAAACCCGTGTGTGGATTCAGCAGTCTGCAGAGACTTTCTCTGCAGAGTCCCAAAACAGGCGTTTTCAGCCCATTACCGGCATATGGAAGAAACAGCAGTAAGCACAGGGAAATATCTGCTTCTAAATCCAAAACGCAGCTATCTAACAGAACGGTTGTCAATGTGTGCACTCAACTTCCAGAGAGTTAAACCCGTGTGTGGATTCAGCAGTCTGCAGAGACTTTCTCTGCAGAGTCCCAAAACAGGCGTTTTCAGCCCATTACCGGCATATGGAAGAAACAGCAGTAAGCACAGGGAAATATCTGCTTCTAAATCCAAAACGCAGCTATCTAACAGAACGGTTGTCAATGTGTGCACTCAACTTCCAGAGTTAAACCCGTGTGTGGAATCAGCAGTCTGCAGAGACTTTCTCTGCAGAGTCCCAAGACAGGCGTTTTCAGCCCATTACCGGCATATGGAAGAAACAGCAGTAAGCACAGGGAAATATCTGCTTCTAAATCCAAAACGCAGCTATCTAACAGAACGGTTGTCAATGTGTGCACTCAACTTCCAGAGTTAAACCCGTGTGTGGATTCAGCAGTCTGCAGAGACTTTCTCTGCAGAGTCCCAAAACAGGCGTTTTCAGCCCATTACCGGCATATGGAAGAAACAGCAGTAAGCACAGGGAAATATCTGCTTCTAAATCCAAAACGCAGCTATCTAACAGAACGGTTGTCAATGTGTGCACTCAACTTCCAGAGTTAAACCCGTGTGTGGATTCAGCAGTCTGCAGAGACTTTCTCTGCAGAGTCCCAAAACAGGCGTTTTCAGCCCATTACCGGCATATGGAAGAAACAGCAGTAAGCACAGGGAAATATCTGCTTCTAAATCCAAAACGCAGCTATCTAACAGAACGGTTGTCAATGTGTGCACTCAACTTCCAGAGTTAAACCCGTGTGTGGATTCAGCAGTCTGCAGAGACTTTCTCTGCAGAGTCCCAAAACAGGCGTTTTCAGCCCATTACCGGCATATGGAAGAAACAGCAGTAAGCACAGGGAAATATCTGCTTCTAAATCCAAAACGCAGCTATCTAACAGAACGGTTGTCAATGTGTGCACTCAACTTCCAGAGTTAAACCCGTGTGTGGATTCAGCAGTCTGCAGAGACTTTCTCTGCAGAGTCCCAAAACAGGCGTTTTCAGCCCATTACCGGCATACGGAAGAAACAGCAGTAAGCACAGGGAAATATCTGCTTCTAAATCCAAAACGCAGCTATCTAACAGAACGGTTGTCAATGTGTGCACTCAACTTCCAGAGTTAAACCCGTGTGTGGATTCAGCAGTCTGCAGAGACTTTCTCTGCAGAGTCCCAAAACAGGCGTTTTCAGCCCATTACCGGCATATGGAAGAAACAGCAGTAAGCACAGGGAAATATCTGCTTCTAAATCCAAAACGCAGCTATCTAACAGAACGGTTGTCAATGTGTGCACTCAACTTCCAGAGTTAAACCCGTGTGTGGATTCAGCAGTCTGCAGAGACTTTCTCTGCAGAGTCCCAAAACAGGCGTTTTCAGCCCATTACCGGCATACGGAAGAAACAGCAGTAAGCACAGGGAAATATCTGCTTCTAAATCCAAAACGCAGCTATCTAACAGAACGGTTGTCAATGTGTGCACTCAACTTCCAGAGTTAAACCCGTGTGTGGATTCAGCAGTCTGCAGAGACTTTCTCTGCAGAGTCCCAAAACAGGCGTTTTCAGCCCATTACCGGCATATGGAAGAAACAGCAGTAAGCACAGGGAAATATCTGCTTCTAAATCCAAAACGCAGCTATCTAACAGAACGGTTGTCAATGTGTGCACTCAACTTCCAGAGTTAAACCCGTGTGTGGATTCAGCAGTCTGCAGAGACTTTCTCTGCAGAGTCCCAAGACAGGCGTTTTCAGCCCATTACCGGCATATGGAAGAAACAGCAGTAAGCACAGGGAAATATCTGCTTCTAAATCCAAAACGCAGCTATCTAACAGAACGGTTGTCAATGTGTGCACTCAACTTCCAGAGTTAAACCCGTGTGTGGATTCAGCAGTCTGCAGAGACTTTCTCTGCAGAGTCCCAAAACAGGCGTTTTCAGCCCATTACCGGCATACGGAAGAAACAGCAGTAAGCACAGGGAAATATCTGCTTCTAAATCCAAAACGCAGCTATCTAACAGAACGGTTGTCAATGTGTGCACTCAACTTCCAGAGTTAAACCCGTGTGTGGATTCAGCAGTCTGCAGAGACTTTCTCTGCAGAGTCCCAAGACAGGCGTTTTCAGCCCATTACCGGCATACGGAAGAAACAGCAGTAAGCACAGGGAAATATCTGCTTCTAAATCCAAAACGCAGCTATCTAACAGAACGGTTGTCAATGTGTGCACTCAACTTCCAGAGTTAAACCCGTGTGTGGATTCAGCAGTCTGCAGAGACTTTCTCTGCAGAGTCCCAAAACAGGCGTTTTCAGCCCATTACCGGCATATGGAAGAAACAGCAGTAAGCACAGGGAAATATCTGCTTCTAAATCCAAAACGCAGCTATCTAACAGAACGGTTTGTCAATGGGTGCACTCAACTTCCAGAGTTAAACATGTGTGTGGAATCAGCAGTCTGCAGAGACTTTCTCTGCAGAGTCCCAAAACAGGCGTTTTCAGCCCATTACCGGCATATGGAAGAAACAGCAGTAAGCACAGGGAAATATCTGCTTCTAAATCCAAAACGCAGCTATCTAACAGAACGGTTGTCAATGTGTGCACTCAACTTCCAGAGTTAAACCCGTGTGTGGATTCAGCAGTCTGCAGAGACTTTCTCTGCAGAGTCCCAAAACAGGCGTTTTCAGCCCATTACCGGCATATGGAAGAAACAGCAGTAAGCACAGGGAAATATCTGCTTCTAAATCCAAAACGCAGCTATCTAACAGAACGGTTGTCAATGTGTGCACTCAACTTCCAGAGTTAAACCCGGTGTGTGGATTCAGCAGTCTGCAGAGACTTTCTCTGCAGAGTCCCAAAACAGGCGTTTTCAGCCCATTACCGGCATATGGAAGAAACAGCAGTAAGCACAGGGAAATATCTGCTTCTAAATCCAAAACGCAGCTATCTAACAGAACGGTTGTCAATGTGTGCACTCAAGTTCCAGAGTTAAACCCGTGTGTGGATTCAGCAGTCTGCAGAGACTTTCTCTGCAGAGTCCCAAAACAGGCGTTTTCAGCCCATTACCGGCATACGGAAGAAACAGCAGTAAGCACAGGGAAATATCTGCTTCTAAATCCAAAACGCAGCTATCTAACAGAACGGTTGTCAATGTGTGCACTCAACTTCCAGAGTTAAACCCGTGTGTGGATTCAGCAGTCTGCAGAGACTTTCTCTGCAGAGTCCCAAAACAGGCGTTTTCCGCCCATTACCGGCATACGGAAGAAACAGCAGTAAGCACAGGGAAATATCTGCTTCTAAATCCAAAACGCAGCTATCTAACAGAACGGTTGTCAATGTGTGCACTCAACTTCCAGAGTTAAACCCGTGTGTGGATTCAGCAGTCTGCAGAGACTTTCTCTGCAGAGTCCCAAGACAGGCGTTTTCAGCCCATTACCGGCATATGGAAGAAACAGCAGTAAGCACAGGGAAATATCTGCTTCTAAATCCAAAACGCAGCTATCTAACAGAACGGTTGTCAATGTGTGCACTCAACTTCCAGAGTTAAACCCGTGTGTGGATTCAGCAGTCTGCAGAGACTTTCTCTGCAGAGTCCCAAAACAGGCGTTTTCAGCCCATTACCGGCATACGGAAGAAACAGCAGTAAGCACAGGGAAATATCTGCTTCTAAATCCAAAACGCAGCTATCTAACAGAACGGTTGTCAATGTGTGCACTCAACTTCCAGAGTTAAACCCGTGTGTGGATTCAGCAGTCTGCAGAGACTTTCTCTGCAGAGTCCCAAGACAGGCGTTTTCAGCCCATTACCGGCATACGGAAGAAACAGCAGTAAGCACAGGGAAATATCTGCTTCTAAATCCAAAACGCAGCTATCTAACAGAACGGTTGTCAATGTGTGCACTCAACTTCCAGAGTTAAACCCGTGTGTGGATTCAGCAGTCTGCAGAGACTTTCTCTGCAGAGTCCCAAAACAGGCGTTTTCAGCCCATTACCGGCATATGGAAGAAACAGCAGTAAGCACAGGGAAATATCTGCTTCTAAATCCAAAACGCAGCTATCTAACAGAACGGTTGTCAATGGGGTGCACTCAACTTCCAGAGTTAAACATGTGTGTGGAATCAGCAGTCTGCAGAGACTTTCTCTGCAGAGTCCCAAAACAGGCGTTTTCAGCCCATTACCGGCATATGGAAGAAACAGCAGTAAGCACAGGGAAATATCTGCTTCTAAATCCAAAACGCAGCTATCTAACAGAACGGTTGTCAATGTGTGCACTCAACTTCCAGAGTTAAACCCGTGTGTGGATTCAGCAGTCTGCAGAGACTTTCTCTGCAGAGTCCCAAAACAGGCGTTTTCAGCCCATTACCGGCATATGGAAGAAACAGCAGTAAGCACAGGGAAATATCTGCTTCTAAATCCAAAACGCAGCTATCTAACAGAACGGTTGTCAATGTGTGCACTCAACTTCCAGAGTTAAACCCGTGTGTGGATTCAGCAGTCTGCAGAGACTTTCTCTGCAGAGTCCCAAGACAGGCGTTTTCAGCCCATTACCAGCATATGGAAGAAACAGCAGTAAGCACAGGGAAATATCTGCTTCTAAATCCAAAACGCAGCTATCTAACAGAACGGTTGTCAATGTGTGCACTCAACTTCCAGAGTTAAACCCGTGTGTGGATTCAGCAGTCTGCAGAGACTTTCTCTGCAGAGTCCCAAAACAGGCGTTTTCAGCCCATTACCGGCATATGGAAGAAACAGCAGTAAGCACAGGGAAATATCTGCTTCTAAATCCAAAACGCAGCTATCTAACAGAACGGTTGTCAATGTGTGCACTCAACTTCCAGAGTTAAACCCGTGTGTGGATTCAGCAGTCTGCAGAGACTTTCTCTGCAGAGTCCCAAAACAGGCGTTTTCAGCCCATTACCGGCATATGGAAGAAACAGCAGTAAGCACAGGGAAATATCTCCTTCTAAATCCAAAACGCAGCTATCTAACAGAACGGTTGTCAATGTGTGCACTCAACTTCCAGAGTTAAACCCGTGTGTGGAATCAGCAGTCTGCAGAGACTTTCTCTGCAGAGTCCCAAGACAGGCGTTTTCAGCCCATTACCGGCATATGGAAGAAACAGCAGTAAGTACAGGGAAATATCTGCTTCTAAATCCGAAACGCAGCTATCTAACAGAACGGTTGTCAATGTGTGCACTCAACTTCCAGAGTTAAACCCGTGTGTGGATTCAGCAGTCTGCAGAGACTTTCTCTGCAGAGTCCCAAAACAGGCGTTTTCAGCCCATTACCGGCATATGGAAGAAACAGCAGTAAGCACAGGGAAATATCTGCTTCTAAATCCAAAACGCAGCTATCTAACAGAACGGTTGTCAATGTGTGCACTCAACTTCCAGAGTTAAACCCGTGTGTGGATTCAGCAGTCTGCAGAGACTTTCTCTGCAGAGTCCCAAAACAGGCGTTTTCAGCCCATTACCGGCATATGGAAGAAACAGCAGTAAGCACAGGGAAATATCTGCTTCTAAATCCAAAACGCAGCTATCTAACAGAACGGTTGTCAATGTGTGCACTCAACTTCCAGAGTTAAACCCGTGTGTGGATTCAGCAGTCTGCAGAGACTTTCTCTGCAGAGTCCCAAAACAGGCGTTTTCAGCCCATTACCGGCATATGGAAGAAACAGCAGTAAGCACAGGGAAATATCTGCTTCTAAATCCAAAACGCAGCTATCTAACAGAACGGTTGTCAATGTGTGCACTCAACTTCCAGAGTTAAACCCGTGTGTGGATTCAGCAGTCTGCAGAGACTTTCTCTGCAGAGTCCCAAGACAGGCGTTTTCAGCCCATTACCGGCATATGGAAGAAACAGCAGTAAGTACAGGGAAATATCTGCTTCTAAATCCAAAACGCAGCTATCTAACAGAACGGTTGTCAATGTGTGCACTCAACTTCCAGAGTTAAACCCGTGTGTGGATTCAGCAGTCTGCAGAGACTTTCTCTGCAGAGTCCCAAAACAGGCGTTTTCAGCCCATTACCGGCATATGGAAGAAACAGCAGTAAGCACAGGGAAATATCTGCTTCTAAATCCAAAACGCAGCTATCTAACAGAACGGTTGTCAATGTGTGCACTCAACTTCCAGAGTTAAACCCGTGTGTGGATTCAGCAGTCTGCAGAGACTTTCTCTGCAGAGTCCCAAAACAGGCGTTTTCAGCCCATTACCGGCATATGGAAGAAACAGCAGTAAGCACAGGGAAATATCTGCTTCTAAATCCAAAACGCAGCTATCTAACAGAACGGTTGTCAATGTGTGCACTCAACTTCCAGAGTTAAACCCGTGTGTGGATTCAGCAGTCTGCAGAGACTTTCTCTGCAGAGTCCCAAAACAGGCGTTTTCAGCCCATTACCGGCATATGGAAGAAACAGCAGTAAGCACAGGGAAATATCTGCTTCTAAATCCAAAACGCAGCTATCTAACAGAACGGTTGTCAATGTGTGCACTCAACTTCCAGAGTTAAACCCGTGTGTGGATTCAGCAGTCTGCAGAGACTTTCTCTGCAGAGTCCCAAAACAGGCGTTTTCAGCCCATTACCGGCATATGGAAGAAACAGCAGTAAGCACAGGGAAATATCTGCTTCTAAATCCAAAACGCAGCTATCTAACAGAACGGTTGTCAATGTGTGCACTCAACTTCCAGAGTTAAACCCGTGTGTGGAATCAGCAGTCTGCAGAGACTTTCTCTGCAGAGTCCCAAGACAGGCGTTTTCAGCCCATTACCGGCATATGGAAGAAACAGCAGTAAGTACAGGGAAATATCTGCTTCTAAATCCAAAACGCAGCTATCTAACAGAACGGTTGTCAATGTGTGCACTCAACTTCCAGAGTTAAACCCGTGTGTGGATTCAGCAGTCTGCAGAGACTTTCTCTGCAGAGTCCCAAAACAGGCGTTTTCAGCCCATTACCGGCATATGGAAGAAACAGCAGTAAGCACAGGGAAATATCTGCTTCTAAATCCAAAACGCAGCTATCTAACAGAACGGTTGTCAATGTGTGCACTCAACTTCCAGAGTTAAACCCGTGTGTGGATTCAGCAGTCTGCAGAGACTTTCTCTGCAGAGTCCCAAAACAGGCGTTTTCAGCCCATTACCGGCATATGGAAGAAACAGCAGTAAGCACAGGGAAATATCTGCTTCTAAATCCAAAACGCAGCTATCTAACAGAACGGTTGTCAATGTGTGCACTCAACTTCCAGAGTTAAACCCGTGTGTGGATTCAGCAGTCTGCAGAGACTTTCTCTGCAGAGTCCCAAAACAGGCGTTTTCAGCCCATTACCGGCATATGGAAGAAACAGCAGTAAGCACAGGGAAATATCTGCTTCTAAATCCAAAACGCAGCTATCTAACAGAACGGTTGTCAATGTGTGCACTCAACTTCCAGAGTTAAACCCGTGTGTGGATTCAGCAGTCTGCAGAGACTTTCTCTGCAGAGTCCCAAAACAGGCGTTTTCAGCCCATTACCGGCATATGGAAGAAACAGCAGTAAGCACAGGGAAATATCTGCTTCTAAATCCAAAACGCAGCTATCTAACAGAACGGTTGTCAATGGGTGCACTCAACTTCCAGAGTTAAACATGTGTGTGGAATCAGCAGTCTGCAGAGACTTTCTCTGCAGAGTCCCAAAACAGGCGTTTTCAGCCCATTACCGGCATATGGAAGAAACAGCAGTAAGCACAGGGAAATATCTGCTTCTAAATCCAAAACGCAGCTATCTAACAGAACGGTTGTCAATGTGTGCACTCAACTTCCAGAGTTAAACCCGTGTGTGGATTCAGCAGTCTGCAGAGACTTTCTCTGCAGAGTCCCAAAACAGGCGTTTTCAGCCCATTACCGGCATACGGAAGAAACAGCAGTAAGCACAGGGAAATATCTGCTTCTAAATCCAAAACGCAGCTATCTAACAGAACGGTTGTCAATGTGTGCACTCAACTTCCAGAGTTAAACCCGTGTGTGGATTCAGCAGTCTGCAGAGACTTTCTCTGCAGAGTCCCAAAACAGGCGTTTTCAGCCCATTACCGGCATATGGAAGAAACAGCAGTAAGCACAGGGAAATATCTGCTTCTAAATCCAAAACGCAGCTATCTAACAGAACGGTTGTCAATGTGTGCACTCAACTTCCAGAGTTAAACCCGTGTGTGGATTCAGCAGTCTGCAGAGACTTTCTCTGCAGAGTCCCAAAACAGGCGTTTTCAGCCCATTACCGGCATATGGAAGAAACAGCAGTAAGCACAGGGAAATATCTGCTTCTAAATCCAAAACGCAGCTATCTAACAGAACGGTTGTCAATGTGTGCACTCAACTTCCAGAGTTAAACCCGTGTGTGGATTCAGCAGTCTGCAGAGACTTTCTCTGCAGAGTCCGAAAACAGGCATTTTCAGCCCATTACCGGCATATGGAAGAAACAGCAGTAAGCACAGGGAAATATCTGCTTCTAAATCCAAAACGCAGCTATCTAACAGAACGGTTGTCAATGTGTGCACTCAACTTCCAGAGTTAAACCCGTGTGTGGATTCAGCAGTCTGCAGAGACTTTCTCTGCAGAGTCCCAAGACAGGCGTTTTCAGCCCATTACCGGCATATGGAAGAAACAGCAGTAAGCACAGGGAAATATCTGCTTCTAAATCCAAAACGCAGCTATCTAACAGAACGGTTGTCAATGTGTGCACTCAACTTCCAGAGTTAAACCCGTGTGTGGATTCAGCAGTCTGCAGAGACTTTCTCTGCAGAGTCCCAAGACAGGCGTTTTCAGCCCATTACCGGCATATGGAAGAAACAGCAGTAAGCACAGGGAAATATCTGCTTCTAAATCCAAAACGCAGCTATCTAACAGAACGGTTGTCAATGTGTGCACTCAACTTCCAGAGTTAAACCCGTGTGTGGGTTCAGCAGTCTGCAGAGACTTTCTCTGCAGAGTCCCAAAACAGGCGTTTTCAGCCCATTACCGGCATATGGAAGAAACAGCAGTAAGCACAGGGAAATATCTGCTTCTAAATCCAAAACGCAGCTATCTAACAGAACGGTTGTCAATGTGTGCACTCAACTTCCAGAGTTAAACCCGTGTGTGGATTCAGCAGTCTGCAGAGACTTTCTCTGCAGAGTCCCAAAACAGGCGTTTTCAGCCCATTACCGGCATATGGAAGAAACAGCAGTAAGCACAAGGAAATATCTGCTTCTAAATCCAAAACGCAGCTATCTAACAGAACGGTTGTCAATGTGTGCACTCAACTTCCAGAGTTAAACCCGTGTGTGGATTCAGCAGTCTGCAGAGACTTTCTCTGCAGAGTCCCAAGACAGGCGTTTTCAGCCCATTACCGGCATATGGAAGAAACAGCAGTAAGCACAGGGAAATATCTGCTTCTAAATCCAAAACGCAGCTATCTAACAGAACGGTTGTCAATGTGTGCACTCAACTTCCAGAGTTAAACCCGTGTGTGGATTCAGCAGTCTGCAGAGACTTTCTCTGCAGAGTCCCAAAACAGGCGTTTTCAGCCCATTACCGGCATATGGAAGAAACAGCAGTAAGCACAGGGAAATATCTGCTTCTAAATCCAAAACGCAGCTATCTAACAGAACGGTTGTCAATGTGTGCACTCAACTTCCAGAGTTAAACCCGTGTGTGGATTCAGCAGTCTGCAGAGACTTTCTCTGCAGAGTCCCAAAACAGGCGTTTTCAGCCCATTACCGGCATATGGAAGAAACAGCAGTAAGCACAGGGAAATATCTGCTTCTAAATCCAAAACGCAGCTATCTAACAGAACGGTTGTCAATGTGTGCACTCAAGTTCCAGAGTTAAACCCGTGTGTGGATTCAGCAGTCTGCAGAGACTTTCTCTGCAGAGTCCCAAAACAGGCGTTTTCAGCCCATTACCGGCATACGGAAGAAACAGCAGTAAGCACAGGGAAATATCTGCTTCTAAATCCAAAACGCAGCTATCTAACAGAACGGTTGTCAATGTGTGCACTCAACTTCCAGAGTTAAACCCGTGTGTGGATTCAGCAGTCTGCAGAGACTTTCTCTGCAGAGTCCCAAAACAGGCGTTTTCAGCCCATTACCGGCATATGGAAGAAACAGCAGTAAGCACAGGGAAATATCTGCTTCTAAATCCAAAACGCAGCTATCTAACAGAACGGTTGTCAATGTGTGCACTCAACTTCCAGAGTTAAACCCGTGTGTGGATTCAGCAGTCTGCAGAGACTTTCTCTGCAGAGTCCCAAGACAGGCGTTTTCAGCCCATTACCGGCATATGGAAGAAACAGCAGTAAGCACAGGGAAATATCTGCTTCTAAATCCAAAACGCAGCTATCTAACAGAACGGTTGTCAATGTGTGCACTCAACTTCCAGAGTTAAACCCGTGTGTGGATTCAGCAGTCTGCAGAGACTTTCTCTGCAGAGTCCCAAAACAGGCGTTTTCAGCCCATTACCGGCATACGGAAGAAACAGCAGTAAGCACAGGGAAATATCTGCTTCTAAATCCAAAACGCAGCTATCTAACAGAACGGTTGTCAATGTGTGCACTCAACTTCCAGAGTTAAACCCGTGTGTGGATTCAGCAGTCTGCAGAGACTTTCTCTGCAGAGTCCCAAGACAGGCGTTTTCAGCCCATTACCGGCATACGGAAGAAACAGCAGTAAGCACAGGGAAATATCTGCTTCTAAATCCAAAACGCAGCTATCTAACAGAACGGTTTGTCAATGTGTGCACTCAACTTCCAGAGTTAAACCCGTGTGTGGATTCAGCAGTCTGCAGAGACTTTCTCTGCAGAGTCCCAAAACAGGCGTTTTCAGCCCATTACCGGCATATGGAAGAAACAGCAGTAAGCACAGGGAAATATCTGCTTCTAAATCCAAAACGCAGCTATCTAACAGAACGGTTGTCAATGGGTGCACTCAACTTCCAGAGTTAAACATGTGTGTGGAATCAGCAGTCTGCAGAGACTTTCTCTGCAGAGTCCCAAAACAGGCGTTTTCAGCCCATTACCGGCATATGGAAGAAACAGCAGTAAGCACAGGGAAATATCTGCTTCTAAATCCAAAACGCAGCTATCTAACAGAACGGTTGTCAATGTGTGCACTCAACTTCCAGAGTTAAACCCGTGTGTGGATTCAGCAGTCTGCAGAGACTTTCTCTGCAGAGTCCCAAAACAGGCGTTTTCAGCCCATTACCGGCATATGGAAGAAACAGCAGTAAGCACAGGGAAATATCTGCTTCTAAATCCAAAACGCAGCTATCTAACAGAACGGTTGTCAATGTGTGCACTCAACTTCCAGAGTTAAACCCGTGTGTGGATTCAGCAGTCTGCAGAGACTTTCTCTGCAGAGTCCCAAGACAGGCGTTTTCAGCCCATTACCAGCATATGGAAGAAACAGCAGTAAGCACAGGGAAATATCTGCTTCTAAATCCAAAACGCAGCTATCTAACAGAACGGTTGTCAATGTGTGCACTCAACTTCCAGAGTTAAACCCGTGTGTGGATTCAGCAGTCTGCAGAGACTTTCTCTGCAGAGTCCCAAAACAGGCGTTTTCAGCCCATTACCGGCATATGGAAGAAACAGCAGTAAGCACAGGGAAATATCTGCTTCTAAATCCAAAACGCAGCTATCTAACAGAACGGTTGTCAATGGGTGCACTCAACTTCCAGAGTTAAACAGGTGTGTGGAATCAGCAGTCTGCAGAGACTTTCTCTGCAGAGTCCCAAAACAGGCGTTTTCAGCCCATTACCGGCATATGGAAGAAACAGCAGTAAGCACAGGGAAATATCTGCTTCTAAATCCAAAACGCAGCTATCTAACAGAACGGTTGTCAATGTGTGCACTCAACTTCCAGAGTTAAACCCGTGTGTGGATTCAGCAGTCTGCAGAGACTTTCTCTGCAGAGTCCCAAAACAGGCGTTTTCAGCCCATTACCGGCATATGGAAGAAACAGCAGTAAGCACAGGGAAATATCTGCTTCTAAATCCAAAACGCAGCTATCTAACAGAACGGTTGTCAATGTGTGCACTCAACTTCCAGAGTTAAACCCGTGTGTGGATTCAGCAGTCTGCAAACACTTTCTCTGCAGAGTCCCAAAACAGGCGTTTTCAGCCCATTACCGGCATATGGAAGAAACAGCAGTAAGCACAGGGAAATATCTGCTTCTAAATCCAAAACGCAGCTATCTAACAGAACGGTTGTCAATGTGTGCACTCAACTTCCAGAGTTAAACCCGTGTGTGGATTCAGCAGTCTGCAGAGACTTTCTCTGCAGAGTCCCAAAACAGGCGTTTTCAGCCCATTACCGGCATATGGAAGAAACAGCAGTAAGCACAGGGAAATATCTGCTTCTAAATCCAAAACGCAGCTATCTAACAGAACGGTTGTCAATGTGTGCACTCAACTTCCAGAGTTAAACCCGTGTGTGGATTCAGCAGTCTGCAGAGACTTTCTCTGCAGAGTCCCAAAACAGGCGTTTTCAGCCCATTACCGGCATATGGAAGAAACAGCAGTAAGCACAGGGAAATATCTGCTTCTAAATCCAAAACGCAGCTATCTAACAGAACGGTTGTCAATGTGTGCACTCAACTTCCAGAGTTAAACCCGTGTGTGGATTCAGCAGTCTGCAGAGACTTTCTTAGATA
>NW_026989440.1:0-23805 GCF_030222135.1 Aotus nancymaae
CAGAGTTAAACCCGTGTGTGGATTCAGCAGTCTGCAAACACTTTCTCTGCAGAGTCCCAAAACAGGCGTTTTCAGCCCATTACCGGCATATGGAAGAAACAGCAGTAAGCACAGGGAAATATCTGCTTCTAAATCCAAAACGCAGCTATCTAACAGAACGGTTGTCAATGTGTGCACTCAACTTCCAAAGATAAACCCGTGTGTGGATTCAGCAGTTTGCAAACACCTTCTCTGCAGAGTCCCAAAACTGGCGTTTTCAGCCCATTACCGGCATATGGAAGAAACAGCAGTAAGCCCAGGGAAATATCTGCTTCTAAATCCAAAACGCAGCTATCTAACAGAACGGTTGTCAATGTGTGCACTCAACTTCCAGAGTTAAACCCGTGTGTGGATTCAGCAGTCTGCAAACACTTTCTCTGCAGAGTCCCAAAACAGGCGTTTTCAGCCCATTACCGGCATATGGAAGAAACAGCAGTAAGCACAGGGAAATATCTGCTTCTAAATCCAAAACGCAGCTATCTAACAGAACGGTTGTCAATGTGTGCACTCAACTTCCAGAGTTAAACCCGTGTGTGGATTCTGCAGTCTGCAAACCCTTTCTCTGTAGAGTCCCAAAACAGGCGTTTTCAGCCCATTACCGGCATATGGAAGAAACAGCAGTAAGCACAGGGAAATATCTGCTTCTAAATCCAAAACGCAGCTATCTAACAGAACGGTTGTCAATGTGTGCACTCAACTTCCAGAGATAAACCCGTGTGTGGATTCAGCAGTCTGCAAACACTTTCTCTGCAGAGTCCCAAAACAGGCGTTTTCAGCCCATTACCGGCATATGGAAGAAACAGCAGTAAGCCCAGGGAAATATCTGCTTCTAAATCCAAAACGCAGCTATCTAACAGAACGGTTGTCAATGTGTGCACTCAACTTCCAGAGTTAAACCCGTGTGTGGATTCAGCAGTCTGCAAACACTTTCTCTGCAGAGTCCCAAAACAGGCGTTTTCAGCCCATTACCGGCCTATGAAGAAACAGCAGTAAGCACAGGGAAATATCTGCTTCTAAATCCAAAACGCAGCTATCTAACAGAACGGTTGTCAATGTGTGCACTCAACTTCCAGAGTTAAACCCGTGTGTGGATTCAGCAGTCTGCAAACACTTTCTCTGCAGAGTCCCTAAACAGGCGTTTTTCAGCCCATTACCGGCATATGGAAGAAACAGCAGTAAGCACAGGGAAATATCTGCTTCTAAATCCAAAACGCAGCTATCTAACTGAACGGTTGTCAATGTGTGCACTCAACTTCCAGAGTTAAACCCGTGTGTGGATTCAGCAATCTGCAAACGCCTTCTCTGCAGTGTCCCAAAACAGGCGTTTTCAGCCCATTACCGGCATATGGAAGAAACAGCAGTAAGCACAGGGAAATATCTGCTTCTAAATCCAAAACGCAGCTATCTAACAGAACGGTTGTCAATGTGTGCACTCAACTTCCAGAGTTAAACCCGTGTGTGGATTCAGCAGTCTGCAAACACTTTCTCTGCAGAGTCCCAAAACAGGCGTTTTCAGCCCATTACCGGCCTATGGAAGAAACAGCAGTAAGCCCAGGGAAATATCTGCTTCTAAATCCAAAACGCAGCTATGTAACAGAACGGTTGTCAATGTGTGCACTCAACTTCCAGAGTTAAACCCGTGTGTGGATTCAGCAGTCTGCAAACACTTTCTCTGCAGAGTCCCAAAACAGGCGTTTTCAGCCCATTACCGGCATATGGAAGAAACAGCAGTAAGCACAGGGAAATATCTGCTTCTAAATCCAAAACGCAGCTATCTAACAGAACGGTTGTCAATGTGTGCACTCAACTTCCAAAGATAAACCCGTGTGTGGATTCAGCAGTTTGCAAACACCTTCTCTGCAGAGTCCCAAAACTGGCGTTTTCAGCCCATTACCGGCATATGGAAGAAACAGCAGTAAACACAGGGAAATATCTGCTTCTAAATCCAAAACGCAGCTATCTAACAGAACGGTTGTCAATGTGTGCACTCAACTTCCAGAGTTAAACCCGTGTGTGGATTCAGCAGTCTGCAAACGCCTTCTCTGCAGTGTCCCAAAACAGGCGTTTTCAGCCCGTAACCGGCCTATGGAAGAAATAGCAGTAAGCACAGGGAAATATCTGCTTCTAAATCCAAAACGCAGCTATCTAACAGAACGGTTGTCAATGTGTGCACTCAACTTCCAGAGTTAAACCCGTGTGTGGATTCAGCAGTCTGCAAACACTTTCTCTGCAGAGTCCCAAAACAGGCGTTTTCAGCCCATTACCGGCATATGGAAGAAACAGCAGTAAGCACAGGGAAATATCTGCTTCTAAATCCAAAACGCAGCTATGTAACAGAACGGTTGTCAATGTGTGCACTCAACTTCCAGAGTTAAACCCGTGTGTGGATTCAGCAGTCTGCAAACACTTTCTCTGCAGAGTCCCAAAACAGGCGTTTTCAGCCCATTACTGGCATACGGAAGAAACAGCAGTAAGCACAGGGAAATATCTGCTTCTAAATCCAAAACGCAGCTATCTAACAGAACGGTTGTCAATGTGTGCACTCAACTTCCAGAGTTAAACCCGTGTGCGGATTCAGCAGTCTGCAAACGCTTTCTCTGCAGAGTCCCAAAACAGGCGTTTTCAGCCCATTACCGGCATATGGAAGAAACAGCAGTAAGCCCAGGGATATATCTGCTTCTAAATCCAAAACGAAGCTATCTAACAGAACGGTTGTCAATGTGTGCACTCAACTTCCAGAGTTAAACCCGTGTGTGTATTCAGCAGTCTGCAAACACTTTCTCTGCAGAGTCCCAAAACAGGCGTTTTCAGCCCATTACCGGCATATGGAAGAAACAGCAGTAAGCACAGGGAAATATCTGCTTCTAAATCCAAAACGCAGCTATGTAACAGAACGGTTGTCAATGTGTGCACTCAACTTCCAGAGTTAAACCCGTGTGTGGATTCAGCAGTCTGCAAACGCCTTCTCTGCAGTGTCCCAAAGCAGGTGTTTTCAGCCCATTACCGGCATATGGAAGAAACAGCAGTAAGCACAGGGAAATATCTGCTTCTAAATCCAAAACGCAGCTATCTAACAGAATGGTTGTCAATGTGTGCACTCAACTTCCAGAGTTAAACCCGTGTGTGGATTCAGCAGTCTGCAAACACTGTCTCTGCAGAGTCCCAAAACAGGCGTTTTCAGCCCATTACCGGCATAGGAAAGAAACAGCAGTAAGCCCAGGGAAATATCTGCTTCTAAATCCAAAACGCAGCTATCTAACAGAACGGTTGTCAATGTGTGCACTCAACTTCCAGAGTTAAACCCGTGTGTGGATTCAGCAGTCTGCAAACACTTTCTCTGCAGAGTCCCAAAACAGGCGTTTTCAGCCCATTACCGGCATATGGAAGAAACAGCAGTAAGCACAGGGAAATATCTGCTTCTAAATCCAAAACGCAGCTATCTAACAGAACGGTTGTCAATGTGTGCACTCAACTTCCAGAGTTAAACCCGTGTGTGGATTCTGCAGTCTGCAAACCCTTTCTCTGTAGAGTCCCAAAACAGGCGTTTTCAGCCCATTACCGGCATATGGAAGAAACAGCAGTAAGCACAGGGAAATATCTGCTTCTAAATCCAAAACGCAGCTATCTAACAGAACGGTTGTCAATGTGTGCACTCAACTTCCAGAGATAAACCCGTGTGTGGATTCAGCAGTCTGCAAACACTTTCTCTGCAGAGTCCCAAAACAGGCGTTTTCAGCCCATTACCGGCATATGGAAGAAACAGCAGTAAGCCCAGGGAAATATCTGCTTCTAAATCCAAAACGCAGCTATCTAACAGAACAGTTGTCAATGTGTACACTCAACTTCCAGAGTTAAACCCGTGTGTGGATTCAGCAGTCTGCAAACACTTTCTCTGCAGAGTCCCAAAACAGGCGTTTTCAGCCCATTACCGGCCTATGGAAGAAACAGCAGTAAGCACAGGGAAATATCTGCTTCTAAATCCAAAACGCAGCTATCTAACAGAACGGTTGTCAATGTGTGCACTCAACTTCCAGAGTTAAACCCGTGTGTGGATTCAGCAGTCTGCAAACACTTTCTCTGCAGAGTCCCTAAACAGGCGTTTTCAGCCCATTACCGGCATATGGAAGAAACAGCAGTAAGCACAGGGAAATATCTGCTTCTAAATCCAAAACACAGCTATCTAACTGAACGGTTGTCAATGTGTGCACTCAACTTCCAGAGTTAAACCCGTGTGTGGATTCAGCAGTCTGCAAACACTTTCTCTGCAGAGTCCCAAAACAGGCGTTTTCAGCCCATTACCGGCCTATGGAAGAAACAGCAGTAAGCACAGGGAAATATCTGCTTCTAAATCCAAAACGCAGCTATGTAACAGAACGGTTGTCAATGTGTGCACTCAACTTCCAGAGTTAAACCTGTGTGTGGATTCAGCAGTTTGCAAACACATTCTCTGCAGAGTCCCAAAACTGGCGTTTTCAGCCCATTACCGGCATATGGAAGAAACAGCAGTATGCACAGGGAAATATCTGCTTCTAAATCCAAAACGCAGCTATCTAACAGAACGGTTGCCAATGTGTGCATTCAACTTCCAGAGTTAAACCCGTGTGTGGATTCAGCAGTCTGCAAACGCCTTATCTGCAGTGTCCAAAAACAGTCGGTTTCAGCCCATTACCGGCATATGGAAGAAACAGCAGTAAGCACAGGGAAATATCTGCTTCTAAATCCATAACGCAGCTATCTAACAGAACGGTTGTCAATGTGTGCACTCAACTTCCAGAGTTAAACCCGTGTGTGGATTCAGCAGTCTGCAAACGCTTTCTCTGCAGAGTCCCAAAACAGGCGTTTTCAGCCCATTACCGGCCTATGGAAGAAACAGCAGTAAGCACAGGGAAATATCTGCTTCTAAATCCAAAACACAGCTATATAACAGAACGGTTGTCAATGTGTGCACTCAACTTCCAGAGTTAAACCCGTGTGTGGATTCAGCAGTCTTGAAACACTTTCTCTGCAGAGTCCCAAAACAGGCGTTTTCAGCCCATTACCAGCATATGGAAGAAACAGCAGTAAGCCCAGGGAAATATCTGCTTCTAAATCAAAAACGCAGCTATCTAACAGAACGGTTTTCAATGTGTGCACTCAACTTCCAGAGTTAAACCCGTGTGTGGATTCAGCAGTCTGCAAACGCTTTCTCTGCAGAGTCCCAAACAGGCGTTTTCAGCCCATTACCGGCATATGGAAGAAACAGCAGTAAGCACAGGGAAATATCTGCTTCTAAATCCAAAACACAGCTATCTAACAGAACTGTTATCAATGTGTGCACTCAACTTCCAGAGTTAAACCCGTGTGTGGATTCAGCAGTCTGCAAACACTATCTCTGCAGAGTCCCAAAACAGGCGTTTTCAGCCCATTACCGGCATATGGAAGAAACAGCAGTAAGCACAGTGAAATATCTGCTTCTAAATCCAAAACGCAGCTATCTAACAGAACGGTTGTCAATGTGTGCACTCAACTTCCAGAGTTAAACCCGTGTGTGGATTCAGCAGTCTGCAAACACTTTCTCTGCAGAGTCCCAAAACAGGCGTTTTCAGCCCATTACCGGCATACGGAAGAAACAGCAGTAAGCACAGGGAAATATCTGCTTCTAAATCCAAAACGCAGCTATCTAACAGAACGGTTGTCAATGTGTGCACTCAACTTCCAGAGTTAAACCCGTGTGTGGATTCAGCAGTCTGCAAACGCTTTCTCTGCAGAGTCCCAAAACAGGCGTTTTCAGCCCATTACCGGCATATGGAAGAAACAGCAGTAAGCACAGGGAAATATCTGCTTCTAAATCCAAAACGCAGCTATCTAACAGAACGGTTGTCAATGTGTGCACTCAACTTCCAGAGTTAAACCCGTGTGTGGATTCAGCAGTCTGCAAACACTTTCTCTGCAGAGTCCCAAAACAGGCGTTTTCAGCCCATTACCGGCATATGGAAGAAACAGCAGTAAGCCCAGGGAAATATCTGCTTCTAAATCCAAAACGCAGCTATGTAACAGAACGGTTTTCAATGTGTGCACTCAACTTCCAGAATTAAACCCGTGTCTGGATTCAGCAGTCTGCAAACGCTTTCTCTGCAGAGCCCCAAAACAGGCGTTTTCAGCCCTTTACCGGCATATGGAAGAAACAGCAGTAAGCACAGGGAATATCTGCTTCTAAATCCAAAACGCAGCTATCTAACAGAACGGTTGTCAATGTGTGCACTCAACTTCCAGAGTTAAACCCGTGTGTGGATTCAGCAGTCTGTAAACAATTTCTCTGCAGAGTCCCAAAACAGGCGTTTTCAGCCCATTACCGGCATACGGAAGAGACAGCAGTAAGCACAGGGAAATATCTGCTTCTAAATCCAAAACGCAGCTGTCTAACAGAACGGTTGTCAATGTTTGCACTCAACTTCCAGAGTTAAACCCGTGTGTGGATTCAGCAGTCTGCAAACGCTTTCTCTGCAGAGTCCCAAAACAGGCGTTTTCAGCCCATTACCGGCATATGGAAGAAACAGCAGTAAGCACAGGGAAATATCTGCTTCTAAATCCAAAACGCAGCTATCTAACAGAACGGTTGTCAATGTGTGCACTCAACTTCCAGAGTTAAACCCGTGTGTGGATTCAGCAGTCTGCAAACACTTTCTCTGCAGAGTCCCAAAACAGGCGTTTTCAGCCCATTACCGGCATATGGAAGAAACAGCAGTAAGCACAGGGAAATATCTGCTTCTAAATCCAAAACGCAGCTATCTAACAGAACGGTTGTCAATGTGTGCACTCAACTTCCAGAGTTAAACCCGTGTGTGGATTCAGCAGTCTGTAAACAATTTCTCTGCAGAGTCCCAAAACAGGCGTTTTCAGCCCATTACCGGCATACGGAAGAGACAGCAGTAAGCACAGGGAAATATCTACTTCTAAATCCAAAACGCAGCTATCTAACAGAACGGTTGTCAATGTGTGCACTCAACTTCCAGAGTTAAACCCGTGTGTGGATTCAGCAGTCTGCAAACGCTTTCTCTGCAGAGTCCCAAAACAGGCGTTTTCAGCCCATTACCGGCATATGGAAGAAACAGCAGTAAGCACAGGGAAATATCTGCTTCTAAATCCAAAACGCAGCTATCTAACAGAACGGTTGTCAATGTGTGCACTCAACTTCCAGAGTGAAACCCGTGTGTGGATTCAGCAGTCTGCAAACGCTTTCTCTGCAGAGTCCCAAAACAGGCGTTTTCAGCCCATTACCGGCATATGGAAGAAACAGCAGTAAGCACAGGGAAATATCCGCTTCTAAATCCAAAACGCAGCTATCTAACAGAACGGTTGTCAATGTGTGCACTCAACTTCCAGAGTTAAACCCGTGTGTGGATTCAGCAGTCTGCAAACACTTTCTCTGCAGAGTCCCAAAACAGGCGTTTTCAGCCCATTACCGGCATATGGAAGAAACAGCAGTAAGCACAGGGAAATATCTGCTTCTAAATCCAAAACGCAGCTATCTAACAGAACGGTTGTCAATGTGTGCACTCAACTTCCAGAGTTAAACCCGTGTGTGGATTCAGCAGTCTGCAAACACTATCTCTGCAGAGTCCCAAAACAGGCGTTTTCAGCCCATTACCGGCATATGGAAGAAACAGCAGTAAGCACAGTGAAATATCTGCTTCTAAATCCAAAACGCAGCTATCTAACAGAACGGTTGTCAATGTGTGCACTCAACTTCCAGAGTTAAACCCGTGTGTAGATTCAGCAGTCTGCAAACACTTTCTCTGCAGAGTCCCAAAACAGGCATTTTCAGCCCATTACCGGCATACGGAAGAAAGAGCAGTAAGCACAGGGAAATATCTGCTTCTAAATCCAAAACGCAGCTATCTAACAGAACGGTTGTCAATGTGTGCACTCAACTTCCAGAGTTAAACCCGTGTGTGGATTCAGCAGTCTGCAAACGCTTTCTCTGCAGAGTCTCAAAACAGGCGTTTTCAGCCCATTACCGGCATATGGAAGAAACAGCAGTAAGCACAGGGAAATATCTGCTTCTAAATCCAAAACGCAGCTATCTAACAGAACGGTTGTCAATGTGTGCACTCAACTTCCAGAGTTCAACCCGTGTGTGGATTCAGCAGTCTGCAAACACTTTCTCTGCAGAGTCCCAAAACAGGCGTTTTCAGCCCATTACCGGCATATGGAAGAAACAGCAGTAAGCCCAGGGAAATATCTGCTTCTAAATCCAAAACGCAGCTAACTAACAGAACGGTTGTCAATGTGTGCACTCAACTTCCAGAGTTAAACCCGTGTGTGGATTCAGCAGTCTGCAAACGCTTTCTCTGCAGAGTCCCAAAACAGGCGTTTTCAGCCCATTACCGGCATATGGAAGAAACAGCAGTAAGCACAGGGAAATATCTGCTTCTAAATCCAAAACGCAGCTATCTAACAGAACGGTTGTCAATGTGTGTACTCAACTTCCAGAGTTAAACCCGTGTGTGGATTCAGCAGTCTGCAAACACTTTCTCTGCAGAGTCCCAAAACAGGCGTTTTCAGCCCATTACCGGCATATGGAAGAAACAGCAGTAAGCCCAGGGAAATAGCTGCTTCTAAATCCAAAACGCAGCTATCTAACAGAACGGTTGTCAATGTGTGCACTCAACTTCCAGAGTTAAACCCGTGTGTGGATTCAGCAGTCTGCAAACACTTTCTCTGCAGAGTCCCAAAACAGGCGTTTTCAGCCCATTACCGGCATATGGAAGAAACAGCAGTAAGCCCAGGGAAATAGCTGCTTCTAAATCCAAAACGCAGCTATCTAACAGAACGGTTGTCAATGCATGCACTCAACTTCCAGAGTTAAACCCGTGTGTGTATTCAGCAGTCTGCAAACACTTTCTCTGCAGAGTCCCAAAACAGGCGTTTTCAGCCCATTACCGGCATGTGGAAGAAACAGCAATAAGCACAGGGAAATATCTGCTTCTAAATCCAAAACACAGCTATCTAACAGAACGGTTGTCAATGTGTGCACTCAACTTCCAGAGTTAAACCCGTGTGTGGATTCAGCAGTCTGTAAACACTTTCTCTGCAGAGTCCCATAACAGGCGTTTTCAGCCCATTACCGGCATATGGAAGAGACAGCAGTAAGCACATGAAATATCTGCTTCTAAATCCAAAACGCAGCTATCTAACAGAACGGTTGTCAATGTGTGCACTCAACTTCCAGAGTTAAACCCGTGTGTGGATTCAGCAGTCTGCAAACGCTTTCTCTGCAGAGTCCCAAAACAGGCGTTTTCAGCCCATTACCGGCATATGGAAGAATCAGCAGTAAGCACAGGGAAATATCTGCTTCTAAATCCAAAACGCAGCTACCTAACAGAACGGTTGTCAATGTGTGCACTCAACTTCCAGAGTTAAACCCGTGTGTGGATTCAGCAGTCTGCAAACACTTTCTCTGCAGAGTCCCAAAACAGGCGTTTTCAGCCCATTACCGTCCTATGGAAGAAACAGCAGTAAGCACAGGGAAATATCTGCTTCTAAATCCAAAACGCAGCTATCTAACAGAACGGTTGTCAATGTGTGCACTCAACTTCCAGAGTTAAACCCGTGTGTGGATTCAGCAGTCTGCAAACACTTTCTCTGCAGAGTCCCATAACAGGCGTTTTCAGCCCATTGCCGGCATGTGGAAGAAACAGCAGTAAGCCCAGGGAAATATCTGCTTCTAAATCCAAAACGCAGCTATCTAACAGAACGGTTGTCAATGTGTGCACTCAACTTCCAGAGTTAAACCCGTGTGTGGATTCAGCAGTCTGCAAACACTTTCTATGCAGAGTCCCAAAACAGGCGTTTTCAGCCCATTACCGGCCTATGGAGGAAACAGCAGTAAGCACAGGGAAATATCTGCTTCTAAATTCAAAACGCAGCTTTATAACAGAACGGTTGTCAATGTGTGCACTCAACTTCCAGAGTTAAACCCGTGTGTGTATTCAGCAGTCTGCAAACGCTTTCTCTGCAGAGTCCCAAAACAGGCGTTTTCAGCCCATTACCGGCATATGGAAGAAACAGCAGTAAGCCCAGGGAAATATCTGCTTGTAATTCCAAAACGCAGCTATCTAACAGAACGGTTGTCAATGTGTGCACTCAACTTCCAGAGTTAAACCCGTGTGTGGATTCAGCAGTCTGCAAACACTTTCTCTGCAGAGTCCCAAAACAGGCGTTTTCAGCCCATTACCGGCATATGGAAGAAACAGCAGTAAGCACAGGGAAATATCTGCTTCTAAATCCAAAACGCAGCTATGTAACAGAACGGTTGTCAATGTGTGCACTCAACTTCCAGAGTTAAACCCGTGTGTGGATTCAGCAGTCTGCAAACACTATCTCTGCAGAGTCCCAAAACAGGCGTTTTCAGCCCATTACCGGCATATGGAAGAAACAGCAGTAAGCACAGTGAAATATCTGCTTCTAAATCCAAAACGCAGCTATCTAACAGAACGGTTGTCAATGTGTGCACTCAACTTCCAGAGTTAAACCCGTGTGTAGATTCAGCAGTCTGCAAACACTTTCTCTGCAGAGTCCCAAAACAGGCATTTTCAGCCCATTACCGGCATACGGAAGAAAGAGCAGTAAGCACAGGGAAATATCTGCTTCTAAATCCAAAACGCAGCTATCTAACAGAACGGTTGTCAATGTGTGCACTCAACTTCCAGAGTTAAACCCGTGTGTGGATTCAGCAGTCTGCAAAAGCTTTCTCTGCAGAGTCTCAAAACAGGCGTTTTCAGCCCATTACCGGCATATGGAAGAAACAGCAGTAAGCACAGGGAAATATCTGCTTCTAAATCCAAAACGCAGCTATCTAACAGAACGGTTGTCAATGTGTGCACTCAACTTCCAGAGTTCAACCCGTGTGTGGATTCAGCAGTCTGCAAACACTTTCTCTGCAGAGTCCCAAAACAGGCGTTTTCAGCCCATTACCGGCATATGGAAGAAACAGCAGTAAGCCCAGGGAAATATCTGCTTCTAAATCCAAAACGCAGCTAACTAACAGAACGGTTGTCAATGTGTGCACTCAACTTCCAGAGTTAAACCCGTGTGTGGATTCAGCAGTCTGCAAACGCTTTCTCTGCAGAGTCCCAAAACAGGCGTTTTCAGCCCATTACCGGCATATGGAAGAAACAGCAGTAAGCACAGGGAAATATCTGCTTCTAAATCCAAAACGCAGCTATCTAACAGAACGGTTGTCAATGTGTGTACTCAACTTCCAGAGTTAAACCCGTGTGTGGATTCAGGAGTCTGCAAACACTTTCTCTGCAGAGTCCCAAAACAGGCGTTTTCAGCCCATTACCGGCATATGGAAGAAACAGCAGTAAGCCCAGGGAAATAGCTGCTTCTAAATCCAAAACGCAGCTATCTAACAGAACGGTTGTCAATGTGTGCACTCAACTTCCAGAGTTAAACCCGTGTGTGGATTCAGCAGTCTGCAAACACTTTCTCTGCAGAGTCCCAAAACAGGCGTTTTCAGCCCATTACCGGCATATGGAAGAAACAGCAGTAAGCCCAGGGAAATAGCTGCTTCTAAATCCAAAACGCAGCTATCTAACAGAACGGTTGTCAATGCATGCACTCAACTTCCAGAGTTAAACCCGTGTGTGTATTCAGCAGTCTGCAAACACTTTCTCTGCAGAGTCCCAAAACAGGCGTTTTCAGCCCATTACCGGCATGTGGAAGAAACAGCAATAAGCACAGGGAAATATCTGCTTCTAAATCCAAAACACAGCTATCTAACAGAACGGTTGTCAATGTGTGCACTCAACTTCCAGAGTTAAACCCGTGTGTGGATTCAGCAGTCTGTAAACACTTTCTCTGCAGAGTCCCATAACAGGCGTTTTCAGCCCATTACCGGCATACGGAAGAGACAGCAGTAAGCACATGAAATATCTGCTTCTAAATCCAAAACGCAGCTATCTAACAGAACGGTTGTCAATGTGTGTACTCAACTTCCAGAGTTAAACCCGTGTGTGGATTCAGCAGTCTGCAAACGCTTTCTCTGCAGAGTCCCAAAACAGGCGTTTTCAGCCCATTATCGGCATATGGAAGAATCAGCAGTAAGCACAGGGAAATATCTGCTTCTAAATCCAAAACGCAGCTACCTAACAGAACGGTTGTCAATGTGTGCACTCAACTTCCAGAGTTAAACCCGTGTGTGGATTCAGCAGTCTGCAAACACTTTCTCTGCAGAGTCCCAAAACAGGCGTTTTCAGCCCATTACCGTCCTATGGAAGAAACAGCAGTAAGCACAGGGAAATATCTGCTTCTAAATCCAAAACGCAGCTATCTAACAGAACGGTTGTCAATGTGTGCACTCAACTTCCAGAGTTAAACCCGTGTGTGGATTCAGCAGTCTGCAAACACTTTCTCTGCAGAGTCCCATAACAGGCGTTTTCAGCCCATTGCCGGCATGTGGAAGAAACAGCAGTAAGCCCAGGGAAATATCTGCTTCTAAATCCAAAACGCAGCTATCTAACAGAACGGTTGTCAATGTGTGCACTCAACTTCCAGAGTTAAACCCGTGTGTGGATTCAGCAGTCTGCAAACACTTTCTATGCAGAGTCCCAAAACAGGCGTTTTCAGCCCATTACCGGCCTATGGAAGAAACAGCAGTAAGCACAGGGAAATATCTGCTTCTAAATTCAAAACGCAGCTTTATAACAGAACGGTTGTCAATGTGTGCACTCAACTTCCAGAGTTAAACCCGTGTGTGTATTCAGCAGTCTGCAAACGCTTTCTCTGCAGAGTCCCAAAACAGGCGTTTTCAGCCCATTACCGGCATATGGAAGAAACAGCAGTAAGCCCAGGGAAATAGCTGCTTCTAAATCCAAAACGCAGCTATCTAACAGAACGGTTGTCAATGTGTGCACTCAACTTCCAGAGTTAAACCCGTGTGTGGATTCAGCAGTCTGCAAACACTTTCTCTGCAGAGTCCCAAAACAGGCGTTTTCAGCCCATTACCGGCATATGGAAGAAACAGCCGTAAGCACAGGGAAATATCTGCTTCTAAATCCAAAACGCAGCTATCTAACAGAACGGTTGTCAATGTGTGCACTCAACTTCCAGAGTTAAACCCGTGTGTGGATTCAGCAGTCTGCAAACACTTTCTCTGCAGAGTCCCAAAACAGGCGTTTTCAGCCCATTACCGGCATATGGAAGAAACTGCAGTAAGCCCAGGGAAATAGCTGCTTCTAAATCCAAAACGCAGCTATCTAACAGAACGGTTGTCAATGCGTGCACTCAACTTCCAGAGTTAAACTCGTGTGTGTATTCAGCAGTCTGCAAACACATTCTCTGCAGAGTCCCAAAACAGGCGTTTTCAGCCCATTACCGGCATATGGAAGAAACAGCAGTAAGCACAGGGAAATATCTGCTTCTAAATCCAAAACGCAGCTATCTAACAGAACGGTTGTCAAGGTGTGCACTCAACTTCCAGAGTTAAATCCGTGTGTGGATTCAGCAGTCTGTAAACACTTTCTCTGCAGAGTCCCAAAACAGGCGTTTTCAGCCCATTACCGGCATACGGAAGAAACAGCAGTAAGCACAGGGGAATATGTGCTTCTAAATCCAAAACGCAGCTATATAACAGAACGGTTGTCAATGTGTGCACTCAACTTCCAGAGTTAAACCCGTCTGTGGATTCAGCAGTCTGTAAACGCTTTCTCTGCAGAGTCCCAAAACAGGCGTTTTCAGCCCGTTACCGGCATATGGAAGAAACAGCTGTAAGCACAGGGAAATATCTGCTTGTAATTCCAAAACGCAGCTATCTAACAGAACGGTTGTCAATGTGTGCACTCAACTTCCAGAGTTAAACCCGTGTGTGGATTCAGCAGTCTGCAAACGCCTTCTCTGCAGAGTCCCAAAACAGGCGTTTTCAGCCCATTACCGGCATATGGAAGAAACAGCAGTAAGCACAGGGAAATATCTGCTTCTAAATCCAAAACGCAGCAATCTAACAGAACGGTTGTCAATGTGTGCACTCAACTTCCAGAGTTAAACCCGTGTGTGTATTTTGCAGTCTGCAAACACTTTCTCTGCAGAGTCCCAAAACAGGCGTTTTCAGCCCATTACCGGCATATGGAAGAAACAGCAGTAAGCCCAGGGAAACATCTGCTTCTAAATCCAAAACGCAGCTGTCTAACAGAACGGTTGTCAATGTGTGCACTCAACTTCCAGAGTTAAACCCGTGTGTGGATTCAGCAGTCTGCAAACGCTTTCTCTGCAGAGTCCCAAAACAGGCGTTTTCAGCCCATTACCGGCATATGGAATAAACAGCAGTAAGCACAGGGAAATATCTGCTTCTAAATCCAAAACGCAGCTATCTAACAGAACGGTTTTCAATGTGTGTACTCAACTTCCAGAGTTAAACCCGTGTGTGGATTCAGCAGTCTGCAAACGCTTTCTCTGCAGAGTCCCAAAACAGGCGTTTTCAGCCCATTACCGGCATATGGAAGAAACAGCAGTAAGCCCAGGGAAATAGCTGCTTCTAAATCCAAAACGCAGCTATCTAACAGAACGGTTGTCAATGCGTGCACTCAACTTCCAGAGTTAAACTCGTGTGTGTATTCAGCAGTTTGCAATCACTTTCTCTGCAGAGTCCCAAAACAGGCGTTTTCAGCCCATTACCGGCATATGGAAGAAACAGCAGTAAGCACAGGGAAATATCTGCTTCTAAATCCAAAACGCAGCTATCTAACAGAACGGTTGTCAAGGTGTGCACTCAACTTCCAGAGTTAAATCCGTGTGTGGATTCAGCAGTCTGTAAACACTTTCTCTGCAGAGTCCCAAAACAGGCGTTTTCAGCCCATTACCGGCATACGGAAGAAACAGCAGTAAGCACAGGGGAATATGTGCTTCTAAATCCAAAACGCAGCTATCTAACAGAACGGTTGTCAATATGTGCACTCAACTTCCAGAGTTAAACCCGTGTGTGGATTCAGCAGTCTGTAAACGCTTTCTCTGCAGAGTCCCAAAACAGGCGTTTTCAGCCCATTACCGGCATATGGAAGAAACAGCAGTAAGCACAGGGAAATATCTGCTTGTAAATCCAAAACGCAGCTATCTAACAGAACGGTTGTCAATGTGTGCACTCAACTTCCAGAGTTAAACCCGTGTGTGGATTCAGCAGTCTGCAAACACTTTCTCTGCAGAGTCCCATAACAGGCGTTTTCAGCCCATTGCCGGCATGTGGAAGAAACAGCAGTAAGCCCAGGGAAATATCTGCTTCTAAATCCAAAACGCAGCTATCTAACAGAACGGTTGTCAATGTGTGCACTCAACTTCCAGAGTTAAACCCGTGTGTGGATTCAGCAGTCTGCAAACACTTTCTATGCAGAGTCCCAAAACAGGCGTTTTCAGCCCATTACCGGCCTATGGAAGAAACAGCAGTAAGCACAGGGAAATATCTGCTTCTAAATTCAAAACGCAGCTTTATAACAGAACGGTTGTCAATGTGTGCACTCAACTTCCAGAGTTAAACCCGTGTGTGGATTCAGCAGTCTGCAAACGCTTTC
Organism: Aotus nancymaae; assembly: GCF_030222135.1. Classification (NCBI taxonomy): domain Eukaryota; kingdom Metazoa; phylum Chordata; class Mammalia; order Primates; family Aotidae; genus Aotus; species Aotus nancymaae. The sequence goes on from NW_026989440.1 coordinate 15,582, forward strand.
TCTGCAGAGTCCCAAAACAGGCGTTTTCAGCCCATTACCGGCATATGGAAGAAACAGCAGTAAGCCCAGGGAAATATCTGCTTGTAATTCCAAAACGCAGCTATCTAACAGAACGGTTGTCAATGTGTGCACTCAACTTCCAGAGTTAAACCCGTGTGTGGATTCAGCAGTCTGCAAACACTTTCTCTGCAGAGTCCCAAAACAGGCGTTTTCAGCCCATTACCGGCATATGGAAGAAACAGCAGTAAGCACAGGGAAATATCTGCTTCTAAATCCAAAACGCAGCTATGTAACAGAACGGTTGTCAATGTGTGCACTCAACTTCCAGAGTTAAACCCGTGTGTGGATTCAGCAGTCTGCAAACACTATCTCTGCAGAGTCCCAAAACAGGCGTTTTCAGCCCATTACCGGCATATGGAAGAAACAGCAGTAAGCACAGTGAAATATCTGCTTCTAAATCCAAAACGCAGCTATCTAACAGAACGGTTGTCAATGTGTGCACTCAACTTCCAGAGTTAAACCCGTGTGTAGATTCAGCAGTCTGCAAACACTTTCTCTGCAGAGTCCCAAAACAGGCATTTTCAGCCCATTACCGGCATACGGAAGAAAGAGCAGTAAGCACAGGGAAATATCTGCTTCTAAATCCAAAACGCAGCTATCTAACAGAACGGTTGTCAATGTGTGCACTCAACTTCCAGAGTTAAACCCGTGTGTGGATTCAGCAGTCTGCAAAAGCTTTCTCTGCAGAGTCTCAAAACAGGCGTTTTCAGCCCATTACCGGCATATGGAAGAAACAGCAGTAAGCACAGGGAAATATCTGCTTCTAAATCCAAAACGCAGCTATCTAACAGAACGGTTGTCAATGTGTGCACTCAACTTCCAGAGTTCAACCCGTGTGTGGATTCAGCAGTCTGCAAACACTTTCTCTGCAGAGTCCCAAAACAGGCGTTTTCAGCCCATTACCGGCATATGGAAGAAACAGCAGTAAGCCCAGGGAAATATCTGCTTCTAAATCCAAAACGCAGCTATCTAACAGAACGGTTGTCAATGTGTGCACTCAACTTCCAGAGTTAAACCCGTGTGTGGAATCAGCAGTCTGCAAACACTTTCTCTGCAGAGTCCCAAAACAGGCGTTTTCAGCCCATTACCGGCCTATGGAAGAAACAGCAGTAAGCACAGGGAAATATCTGCTACTAAATTCAAAACGCAGCTATCTAACAGAACGGTTGTCAATGTGTGCACTCAACTTCCAGAGTTAAACCCGTGTGTGTATTCAGCAGTCTGCAAACACTTTCTCTGCAGAGTCCCAAAACAGGCGTTTTCAGCCCATTACCGGCATATGGAAGAAACAGCAGTAAGCACAGGGAAACATCTGCTTCTAAATTCAAAACGCAGCTATCTAACAGAACGGTTGTCAATGTGTGCACTCAACTTCCAGAGTTAAACCCGTGTGTGGATTCAGCAGTCTCCAACACTTTCTCTGCAGAGTCCCAAAACAGGCGTTTTCAGCCCATTACCGGCCTATGTAAGAAACAGCAGTAAGCCCAGGGAAATATCTGCTTCTAAATCCAAAACGCAGCTTTCTAACAGAACGGTTGTCAATGTGTGCACTCAACTTCCAGAGTTAAACCCGTGTGTGGATTCAGCAGTCTGCAAACACTTTCTCTGCAGTGTCCCAAAACAGGCGTTTTCAGCCCATTACCGGCATATGGAAGAAACAGCAGTAAGCACAGGGAAATATCTGCTTCTAAATCCAAAACGCAGCTATCTAACAGAACGGTTGTCAATATGTGCACTCAACTTCCAGAGTTAAACCCGTGTGTGGATTCAGCAGTCTGCAAACACTTTCTCTGCAGAGTCCCAAAACAGGCGTTTTCAGCCCATTACCGGCATATGGAAGAAGCAGCAGTAAGCACAGGGAAATATCTGCTTCTAAATCCAAAACGCAGCTATCTAACAGAACGGTTGTCAATGTGTGCACTCAACTTCCAGAGTTAAACCCGTGTGTGTATTCAGCAGTCTGCAAACGCCTTCTCTGCAGTGTTCCAAAACAGGCGTTTTCAGCCCATTACCGGCCTATGGAAGAAACAGCAGTAAGCACAGGGAAATATCTGCTTCTAAATCCAAAACGCAGCTATCTAACCGAACGGTTGTCAATGTGTGCACTCAACTTCCAGAGTTAAACCCGTGTGTGGATTCAGCAGTCTGCAAACACTTTCTCTGCAGAGTCCCAAAACAGGCGTTTTCAGCCCATTACCGGCATATGGAAGAAACAGCAGTAAGCACAGGGAAATATCTGCTTCTAAATCCAAAACGCAGCTATCTAACAGAACGGTTGTCAATGTGTGCACTCAACTTCCAGAGTTAAACCCGTGTGTGGATTCAGCAGTCTGCAAACACTTTCTCTGCAGAGTCCCATAACAGGCGTTTTCAGCCCATTACCGGCATATGGAAGAAACAGCAGTAAGCACAGGGAAATATCTGCTTCTAAATCCAAAACGCAGCTATCTAACAGAACGGTTGTCAATGTGTGCACTCAACTTCCAAAGTTAAACCCGTGTGTGGATTCAGCAGTCTGCAAACACTTTCTCTGCAGAGTCCCAAAACAGGCGTTTTCAGCCCATTACCGGCCTATGGAAGAAACAACAGTAAGCACAGGGAAATATCTGCTTCTAAATCCAAAACGCAGCTATCTAACAGAACGGTTGTCAATGTGTGCACTCAACTTCCAGAGTTAAACCGGTGTGTGGATTCAGAAGTCTGCAAACACTTTCTCTGCAGAGTCCCAAAACAGGAGTTTTCAGCCCATTACCGGCCTATGGAAGAAACAGCAGTAAGCACAGGGAAATATCTGCTTCTAAATCCAAAACGCAGCTATCTAACAGAACGGTTGTCAATGTGTGCACTCAACTTCCAGAGTTAAACCCGTGTGTGGATTCAGCAGTTTGCAAACACATTCTCTGCAGAGTCCCAAAACTGGGGCCCATTACCGGCATATGGAAGAAACAGCAGTAAGCACAGGGAAATATCTGCTTCTAAATCCAAAACGCAGCTATCTAACAGAACGGTTGTCAATGTGTGCACTCAACTTCCAGAGTTAAACCCGTGTGTGGATTCAGCAGTCTGCAAACACTTTCTCTGCAGAGTCCCAAAACAGGCGTTTTCAGCCCATTACCGGCATATGGAAGAAACAGCAGTAAGCCCAGGGAAATATCTGCTTCTAAATCCAAAACGCAGCTATGTAACAGAACGGTTGTCAATGTGTGCACTCAACTTCCAGAGTTAAACCCGTGTGTGGATTCAGCAGTCTGCAAACACTTTCTCTTCAGAGTCCCAAAACAGGCGTTTTCAGCCCATTACTGGCATAGGGAAGAAACAGCAGTAAGCACAGGGAAATATCTGCTTCTAAATCCAAAACGCAGCTATCTAACAGAACGGTTGTCAATGTGTGCACTCAACTTCCAGAGTTAAACCCGTGTGTGGATTCAGCAGTTTGCAAACACCTTCTCTGCAGAGTCCCAAAACTGGCGTTTTCAGCCCATTACCGGCATATGGAAGAAACAGCAGTAAGCACAGGGAAATATCTGCTTCTAAATCCAAAACGCAGCTATCTAACAGGACGGTTGTCAATGTGTGCACTCAACTTCCAGAGTTAAACCCGTGTGTGGATTCAGCAGTCTGCAAACGCCTTCTCTGCAGTGTCCCAAAACAGGCGTTTTCAGCCCATAACCGGCCTATGGAAGAAACAGCAGTAAGCACAGGGAAATATCTGCTTCTAAATCCAAAACGCAGCTATCTAACAGAACGGTTGTCAATGTGTGCACTCAACTTCCAGAGTTAAACCCGTGTGTGGATTCAGCAGTCTGCAAACACTGTCTCTGCAGAGTCCCAAAACAGGCGTTTTCAGCCCTTTACCGGCATATGGAAGAAACAGCAGTAAGCACAGGGAAATATCTGCTTCTAAATCCAAAACGCAGCTATCTAACAGAACGGTTGTCAATGTGTGCACTCAACTTCCAGAGTTAAACCCGTGTGTGGATTCAGCAATCTGCAAACGCCTTCTCTGCAGTGTCCCAAAACAGGCGTTTTCAGCCCATTACCGGCATATGGAAGAAACAGCAGTAAGCACAGGGAAATATCTGCTTCTAAATCCAAAACGCAGCTATCTAACATAACGGTTGTCAATGTGTGCACTCAACTTCCAGAGTTAAACCCGTGTGTGGATTCAGCAGTCTGCAAACACTTTCTCTGCAGAGTCCCAAAACAGGCGTTTTCAGCCCATTACCGGCCTATGGAAGAAACAGCAGTAAGCCCAGGGAAATATCTGCTTCTAAATCCAAAACGCAGCTATGTAACAGAACGGTTGTCAATGTGTGCACTCAACTTCCAGAGTTAAACCCGTGTGTGGATTCAGCAGTCTGCAAACACTTTCTCTGCAGAGTCCCAAAACAGGCGTTTTCAGCCCATTACCGGCATATGGAAGAAACAGCAGTAAGCACAGGGAAATATCTGCTTCTAAATCCAAAACGCAGCTATCTAACAGAACGGTTGTCAATGTGTGCACTCAACTTCCAAAGATAAACCCGTGTGTGGATTCAGCAGTTTGCAAACACCTTCTCTGCAGAGTCCCAAAACTGGCGTTTTCAGCCCATTACCGGCATATGGAAGAAACAGCAGTAAGCCCAGGGAAATATCTGCTTCTAAATCCAAAACGCAGCTATCTAACAGAACGGTTGTCAATGTGTGCACTCAACTTCCAGAGTTAAACCCGTGTGTGGATTCAGCAGTCTGCAAACACTTTCTCTGCAGAGTCCCAAAACAGGCGTTTTCAGCCCATTACCGGCATATGGAAGAAACAGCAGTAAGCACAGGGAAATATCTGCTTCTAAATCCAAAACGCAGCTATCTAACAGAACGGTTGTCAATGTGTGCACTCAACTTCCAGAGTTAAACCCGTGTGTGGATTCTGCAGTCTGCAAACCCTTTCTCTGTAGAGTCCCAAAACAGGCGTTTTCAGCCCATTACCGGCATATGGAAGAAACAGCAGTAAGCACAGGGAAATATCTGCTTCTAAATCCAAAACGCAGCTATCTAACAGAACGGTTGTCAATGTGTGCACTCAACTTCCAGAGATAAACCCGTGTGTGGATTCAGCAGTCTGCAAACACTTTCTCTGCAGAGTCCCAAAACAGGCGTTTTCAGCCCATTACCGGCATATGGAAGAAACAGCAGTAAGCCCAGGGAAATATCTGCTTCTAAATCCAAAACGCAGCTATCTAACAGAACGGTTGTCAATGTGTGCACTCAACTTCCAGAGTTAAACCCGTGTGTGGATTCAGCAGTCTGCAAACACTTTCTCTGCAGAGTCCCAAAACAGGCGTTTTCAGCCCATTACCGGCCTATGGAAGAAACAGCAGTAAGCACAGGGAAATATCTGCTTCTAAATCCAAAACGCAGCTATCTAACAGAACGGTTGTCAATGTGTGCACTCAACTTCCAGAGTTAAACCCGTGTGTGGATTCAGCAGTCTGCAAACACTTTCTCTGCAGAGTCCCTAAACAGGCGTTTTCAGCCCATTACCGGCATATGGAAGAAACAGCAGTAAGCACAGGGAAATATCTGCTTCTAAATCCAAAACGCAGCTATCTAACTGAACGGTTGTCAATGTGTGCACTCAACTTCCAGAGTTAAACCCGTGTGTGGATTCAGCAATCTGCAAACGCCTTCTCTGCAGTGTCCCAAAACAGGCGTTTTCAGCCCATTACCGGCATATGGAAGAAACAGCAGTAAGCACAGGGAAATATCTGCTTCTAAATCCAAAACGCAGCTATCTAACAGAACGGTTGTCAATGTGTGCACTCAACTTCCAGAGTTAAACCCGTGTGTGGATTCAGCAGTCTGCAAACACTTTCTCTGCAGAGTCCCAAAACAGGCGTTTTCAGCCCATTACCGGCCTATGGAAGAAACAGCAGTAAGCCCAGGGAAATATCTGCTTCTAAATCCAAAACGCAGCTATGTAACAGAACGGTTGTCAATGTGTGCACTCAACTTCCAGAGTTAAACCCGTGTGTGGATTCAGCAGTCTGCAAACACTTTCTCTGCAGAGTCCCAAAACAGGCGTTTTCAGCCCATTACCGGCATATGGAAGAAACAGCAGTAAGCACAGGGAAATATCTGCTTCTAAATCCAAAACGCAGCTATCTAACAGAACGGTTGTCAATGTGTGCACTCAACTTCCAAAGATAAACCCGTGTGTGGATTCAGCAGTTTGCAAACACCTTCTCTGCAGAGTCCCAAAACTGGCGTTTTCAGCCCATTACCGGCATATGGAAGAAACAGCAGTAAACACAGGGAAATATCTGCTTCTAAATCCAAAACGCAGCTATCTAACAGAACGGTTGTCAATGTGTGCACTCAACTTCCAGAGTTAAACCCGTGTGTGGATTCAGCAGTCTGCAAACGCCTTCTCTGCAGTGTCCCAAAACAGGCGTTTTCAGCCCGTAACCGGCCTATGGAAGAAATAGCAGTAAGCACAGGGAAATATCTGCTTCTAAATCCAAAACGCAGCTATCTAACAGAACGGTTGTCAATGTGTGCACTCAACTTCCAGAGTTAAACCCGTGTGTGGATTCAGCAGTCTGCAAACACTTTCTCTGCAGAGTCCCAAAACAGGCGTTTTCAGCCCATTACCGGCATATGGAAGAAACAGCAGTAAGCACAGGGAAATATCTGCTTCTAAATCCAAAACGCAGCTATGTAACAGAACGGTTGTCAATGTGTGCACTCAACTTCCAGAGTTAAACCCGTGTGTGGATTCAGCAGTCTGCAAACACTTTCTCTGCAGAGTCCCAAAACAGGCGTTTTCAGCCCATTACTGGCATACGGAAGAAACAGCAGTAAGCACAGGGAAATATCTGCTTCTAAATCCAAAACGCAGCTATCTAACAGAACGGTTGTCAATGTGTGCACTCAACTTCCAGAGTTAAACCCGTGTGCGGATTCAGCAGTCTGCAAACGCTTTCTCTGCAGAGTCCCAAAACAGGCGTTTTCAGCCCATTACCGGCATATGGAAGAAACAGCAGTAAGCCCAGGGATATATCTGCTTCTAAATCCAAAACGAAGCTATCTAACAGAACGGTTGTCAATGTGTGCACTCAACTTCCAGAGTTAAACCCGTGTGTGTATTCAGCAGTCTGCAAACACTTTCTCTGCAGAGTCCCAAAACAGGCGTTTTCAGCCCATTACCGGCATATGGAAGAAACAGCAGTAAGCACAGGGAAATATCTGCTTCTAAATCCAAAACGCAGCTATGTAACAGAACGGTTGTCAATGTGTGCACTCAACTTCCAGAGTTAAACCCGTGTGTGGATTCAGCAGTCTGCAAACGCCTTCTCTGCAGTGTCCCAAAGCAGGTGTTTTCAGCCCATTACCGGCATATGGAAGAAACAGCAGTAAGCACAGGGAAATATCTGCTTCTAAATCCAAAACGCAGCTATCTAACAGAATGGTTGTCAATGTGTGCACTCAACTTCCAGAGTTAAACCCGTGTGTGGATTCAGCAGTCTGCAAACACTGTCTCTGCAGAGTCCCAAAACAGGCGTTTTCAGCCCATTACCGGCATAGGAAAGAAACAGCAGTAAGCCCAGGGAAATATCTGCTTCTAAATCCAAAACGCAGCTATCTAACAGAACGGTTGTCAATGTGTGCACTCAACTTCCAGAGTTAAACCCGTGTGTGGATTCAGCAGTCTGCAAACACTTTCTCTGCAGAGTCCCAAAACAGGCGTTTTCAGCCCATTACCGGCATATGGAAGAAACAGCAGTAAGCACAGGGAAATATCTGCTTCTAAATCCAAAACGCAGCTATCTAACAGAACGGTTGTCAATGTGTGCACTCAACTTCCAGAGTTAAACCCGTGTGTGGATTCTGCAGTCTGCAAACCCTTTCTCTGTAGAGTCCCAAAACAGGCGTTTTCAGCCCATTACCGGCATATGGAAGAAACAGCAGTAAGCACAGGGAAATATCTGCTTCTAAATCCAAAACGCAGCTATCTAACAGAACGGTTGTCAATGTGTGCACTCAACTTCCAGAGATAAACCCGTGTGTGGATTCAGCAGTCTGCAAACACTTTCTCTGCAGAGTCCCAAAACAGGCGTTTTCAGCCCATTACCGGCATATGGAAGAAACAGCAGTAAGCCCAGGGAAATATCTGCTTCTAAATCCA